>NW_027592708.1:0-47214 GCF_964213995.1 Mustelus asterias
CCAGACATCTTCTGGCTACTCGCAGACAACAGCCAGGAGAATCGGGCGACCAATTCCTGTGTGCGTTGCGAGCACTTGGCAGGGCCTGCAACTGCAAGGCCATAACAGCCGCCCAAAACACTGAGGACTTAATCAGAGATGCCTATGTCACAGGTATCAGGTCAAACTATATCTGACAACGACTGCTGGAACAGGGTGGGCTGGACTTACAAAAGACTGTGGCGCTTGCCGACTCGTTAGAGGGGCCTTCCGTAATCTCGAGGCCTACACCCCCGACCACGGGGGCGCATCGTGGACACCGCAGTCGCCACCACCTCTGTACGCGGGAGGGCCGCAGGCCTACGCCATGCCACGTCCCACCAATGACCCGAGTGGCAGTCTCCGGAGGCCCGAAGTGGCTACGTGGCGTGGCGGCCTGGGGAAGCACCCCCGACAACGCTGCTCGGCGAAGGATGCGATCTGCTCCGGGTGTGGAAAGAAGGGCCATTACGTGAAGGTATGCAGGGTGAAATCGACCTCCAAGCCCAGTAGTGTCGCGTGCGACCCGCGGGGGCCGCCATCTTGGGCGCCGGTAGCCGTGTGTGGGCCGCCATCTTGGACGCCATCAGCCACATGTGAGCCGTGCGGGCCGCCATCTTGGACACTGTCAGCCACGTCGCAAAATCCAACGGTGGCTTCGATTACGCTGGACCAATCCAGGCCTTACCAGCTCGCCAGGTCCATGATGGACAGCGAGGTAAACGGTCGCACTACAAACTGTTTATTTGACTGTAGGCTTTATTCACCCGAACACAGTGAGTCACTACGCCCTTTCAGTACTGCCAGTGAAGCAAATGATCTCCATGGCTTCAAAGTCCCACTCGGTTGATGTCCTCGGGTACTGCGTGGCGACCCTGACTGTACGGGGCACAGTGTACAAAAATTTCAGGTTCCTCGTGCTGCCACAACTCTGCGCTGCCGTACTCCTGGGGCTAGATTTCCTGTGTGACCTTAAGAGCGTCACCATGGAGTATAATGGGCCTTTTCCCCCGCTCTCCGTTTGCAATCAGCAGTTCTTAGATTGCCCACTGCGCACCACCTGCAGCCTCTTGACCCTTAAAGTCGCCCCTCCCTCACTGTTTGAAAATCTCACCCCCGACTGCAAGCCGTCAAGAGCAGACGGTACAGTGCTGGAGACAGAGTTTTTATCAGGTTCGAAGTATAATGGCTCCTGAGGGAGGGGATCATCGAGGCCAGTACCAGCCCCTGGAGAGCCCAAGTAGTAGTTGTTAAGACTGGAGAGAAACATCGCATGGTCATTGACTACAGTCAGACCATTAACCGCTACACGCAGCTGGGCGCGTACCCCCTTCCCGCATATCTGATATGGTTAATCAGATTGCGCAATATCGGGTGTTCTCCACCATCGACTTAAAATCTGCATACCACCAGCTCCCTATCCGCCCGGAAGACCGCCAATATATTGCCTTCAAGGCGGATGGCCGCCTCTATCACTTCCTTAGGGTCCCCTTCGGCGTCACCAACGGGGTCTCGGTTTTCCAGCGTGAGATGGACCGAATGGTAGATCAGAACGGGCTGCGGGCCACCTTCCCGTATCTGGATAACGTCACCATCTGCGGCCATGATCAGCAGGACCACGACGCCAACCTCCACAAAATCCTCCACACCGCCATACTCCTAAATCTGACGTATAATAAGGAGAAGTGCGTATTCCGCACACGCTGCCTCGCTATCCTTGGTTGTGTTGTGGAAAACGGGGTCATCGGTCCTGATCCCGACCGCATGCGTCCCCTCCTGGAACTCCCCCTCCCCACCAGCCTCAAAAAACTGAGGAGATGCCTGGGCTTCTTCTCGCATTACGCCCAGTGGGTTCCCAATTATGCGGATAAAGCCCGTCCGCTCATCAAATCCACCTCTTTTCCCCTGACGGCAGAGGCCCGCTGGCCTTCGACAGCATCAAAGCAGACATCGCGAAGGCCACGATGCACGCTGCAGACGAATCAATCCCATTCCAGGTGGAGAGCGATGCGTCTGACTTCGCCCTAGCCGCCACCCTTAACCAGGCGGGCAGACCCGTGGCCTTCTTCTCATGAACCCTCCAAGGCCCTGAAATTCAACACTCCTCTGTCGAGAAGGAGGCCCAAGCAATAGTGGAAGCTGTACGGCACTGGCACCACTACTTAGCTGGTAAACGATTCACCCTACTCACGGACCAACGGTCAGTTGCACTCATGTTTAATAACACGCAGCGGGGCAAGATCAAAAAAGATAAAATATTGAGGTGGAGAATCGAGCTCTCCGCCTACAATTACGACATCTTATACCGGCCCGGGAAGCTCAATGAGCCCCCAGACACCCTGTCCTGGGGAATATGTGCCAGCGCACAAATAGACCAATTGCAGACTCTCCACAATGACCTCTGCCATCCGGGGGTCACCAGGTTTTTTCACTTCATTAAAGCCCGTAACCTGCCCTACTTCATTGAGGAAGTCAGGTCTATAACCAGACACTGCCAGGTCTGCGTAGAGTGCAAGCCGCACTTCTATCGGCCAGACAGAGCACACCTCATAAAGGCCACCCGCCCTTTCGAACGCCTAAGCGTCGACTTCAAAGGCCCCCTCCCCTCTTCTGACTGCAACATATACTTCCTCAACGTCATTGACGAATATTTCCGTTTCTCCTTCGCTATTCCCTGCCCGGATATGACCTCGGTCACGGTCGTCAGGGCCCTGCACAGCCTCTTCACCCTGTTCGGTTTTCCTAGCTATATCCATAGCGATAGGGGATCCTCCTTTATGAGTGATGAGCTGCGATAGTATCTGCTCTCCAAAGGCACAGCCTTGAGTAGGACCACCAGCTACAACCCCAGGGGGAATGGACAGGTAGAGAGGGAGAACGCGACAGTCTGGAAGGCCGTTTTACTAGCTCTGAGGTCTAAAGGTCTTCCAGTCACCCGCTGGCAAGAGGTCCTCCCTGATGCACTACACTCGATTAGATCACTCCTTTGCACAGCTACCAATGCTACCCCTCACGAAAGAATGTTTGTTTTCCCCAGAAAGTCCTCCTCGGGGACCTCACTACCGTCGTGGCTGACGTCCCCACGCCCTGTCCTGCTCCGGAAGCACGTGAGGACCCATAAGTCGGACCCCCTGGTCGAAAGGGTCCAACTCCTCCACGCCAACCCCCAATCTGCCTATGTGGCGTACCCCGACGGGCGGGAGGACACGGTCTCTATTCGAGACCTGGCACCCGCAGGTGCCCCAGAGACCGTGACGACCCACAACCCCACACCCCCAATTCCCGTATACAGCACGCCTGAGCCCCAGGAGCCGCCACCACACACCCGACAATCGGAAGGGACTACAGATGACTCAAGCGACTACGGCCTGGCGCCTGAACCAACACCGCGGCCACCGGAACTGACACCACAACTGGCACTACGGCAGTCGCAGCGGCAGATCAAGCCCCCAGAGAGACTAAATTTGTAAATTTGTAATTCTGTAAATATCGTTCCACCCACCTCACCCCCGCCGGACTCTTTTTTAAAAGCAGGGGGTGAATGTGGTAAACCACTGTTAGCTTATTGCCTGTGTGTGTGTGTGTGTGACATGCCTGGACATGCCCCTGCTGGCCCAGCCTGGTACTCCTCCCCCCTGGTCCAGGTATAAAGGTGACTGCTCCCCACCCCCTGCCTCAGTCTCTGGACCAGTTCATCGGCATGGGTGTGCTCCAAGTCTTTTTGCTAATAAAAGCCTACTTGTTCTAGCGTACAAACTAGTCTTTGCTTGATTGATAATGCATCACTGTCATAGAGCTGGAACCAGCTTTCAGCTACTACAGCCTTTTGAGGAATGTGCACGGAACCCTCCAGGTTTTGCTTTTGTTGAAGACCCAGAGATGCAGAGAATGCAGTGTGGGGGATGGATGACAGATTGAGAGGGGAGAAGGTGCGAGTGGCATTTTCGATCTCAGTGGCTGCTGGCAGTCGAGGCTGTTTTTTAAAAGTTTTTTTGTTTTCTGTTGAGGGTCAAAATTTTTTGTCAAGAAAAAATGGTGCTAGAAATAAGCAGCAACCAAGAATAATAAGAGAAGCGAGTGATTTGGGTACGACTCTTGATTTTGAGAAATTCTGGGCTTGTTTGGAATGATTGTGGAGTTTCTTTTCACCTCCATGTTCTCTGCATTTTTCTAGCATTGTGGATTACACACGCTTCGCATCTTTTAAAACATTTGCTTCAAATCGTCCTGAGTCATCCAAGAGTTCCAATCCTACATGTTAAAGCAGGAGCTGTGTACCTCATAGATGTTTATGTAAAAAATTTGACATCTTAAAGGTGCCGGAATCAGAAAAAAAGTCATTAAGGGGGTTGAAAGCAATCAAGGGGCCCAATAGCATGTTTTGTGCCAGTTAATGTTGGTGGTGATTCACCTTGTCTTTAATTGGCACGTGTAAAATACCAACTGATAACGCAGAGCAGACAGGTTCTGCGCAATCACATTTACAGTACATATCCAGAGCTAGAATGAATTCATGAACTCCTTCGATGTATTTTTGGAGACACCACTTTAAAAATCTTTCAGGAGAGCTTGATTGAATTAGTCAGATTGACAGGCCCCTACCATCTGCCAGTTTCATTGGTAAAGAACAAAGAACAATACAGCACAGGAACAGGTCCTTCTGACCACCAAGCCTGCACCGATATGCGGTTTCTATCCCTCTATTCGCCTCCCGTTCATGTGTCGATCAAGATACACCTTGAATGTTGCTAACGTGGCTGCTTCCACCACCACCACTGGCAGTGCGTTCCAGGCACCCACCGCCCTCTGTGTGAAAAACTTTCCCTGCATATCTCCCTTAAACTCCCCCTCTCACCTTGAACCTGTGCTCTCTCATCGTTGACCTTTCCACCCTGGGAAGAAGCCTCTGACTATCCATCCTATCTATGTCTCTCCTAATTTTGTAGACCTCTATCAGTTCGCCCCTCAGCCTCCATCTTTCTGGTGAAAACAATCTGAGTTTATTCAACCTCTCCTCATACCTAAACCCTCCAGACCGGGCAAAATCCTGGTAAACCTTGTTTGCACCCACTCCAGAGCATCCATGTTCTTCTTGTAGTGTGGCGATCAGAACTGCACGCAATATTCCAAATGCGGCCTAACTAAAGTTTTATACAGCTGCAACATGGCGACTAGGGGATTTTCACAGTAACTTCATTGCAGTGTTAATGTAAGACTAATTGTAATACCAATAAATAAACTTTTAACATAACTTTTATATTCGATGCCCCAGCCGATGAAGGGAAGCATGCTGTGTGCCTTCTTGACCACCTTATCCACCTGATATTAACCTGCACAATTAAGCCAGCAGCATTTCCGTGTGGGGTGACATGGTGGCACAGCAGTTAGCACTGCTGCCTCACAGTGTCAGGGACCCAGGTTCGATTCCCAGCTTGGGTCACTGTCTGTGTGGAATCTGCATGTTCTCCCCGTGCCTGCGTGGGTTTCCTCCGGGTGCTCTGGTTTCCTCCCACAGTCCAAAGATGTGCAGATTAGATGGATTGGCCATGCTAAATTGCCCCTTAGTGTTAGGGAGATTAGCTCGGGTAAATGAGGATAGAGCCTGGGTGGGATTGCAGTTGGTGCAGACTTGATGGGCCGAATGCTCTCCTTTTGCACTGTATGATTTCAGCTTTCTCGTTCTGAAAACAATGTATAATGTGGGGCACTCTGGCATTTTAATAGTCGAAGAAAAATTAAATGCAATTTATTTTTGCGCCAAAAGCAAAGTACTACAGATGCTGGACATCTGAAATGAAAAAAAGAGAAAATGCTGGAATTACCTCGCAGGCCAGACAGCATCTGTGAAGAAGAAGAAACAATGCTAATGTTTCAGGTTGATGGCCCTTCATCGAAACGCAATGAAAGACCATTGAACTGAAATGTTGGCCGGAATTCTCCGGCCGTTCGCACCCAACTGCTGCCAATGGGAATGGAGAATTAGGTGCTCAGCCAAATCTCCGTTCATTGCAGCAGGACCAGAAAATCCCACAGGCGTAATTGGCCGGAAAATTCCACCCATTAATTCTGTTTCTCTCTATCCTTGCTATCATTTCCAGAGTATTCTGTTTTTAGATTTGTTCTAGTCTTTCAATTAAAATTAATGTTGGATTAAGTTTGTTTGTTGGGGGCATGGGGGATTGAGTTGTGTGATTACCTTTTGCCTAGTTGAGTTGAGACAGACAGGATGCAAACTTCATACTGCCTGCTTATATCAATGATTGTAGCGATGCAGCCTAGGGGGAAGCATGTTGAGGATGGTAGTGCACTCAGCAGAAGGGCAAGGTTTCTACGTGGCTAGCATCTAGGAATGTCTTGTTCCTGTTCGAGATCCAGAGGAAGGAATGTTGTTACACCAGATCCCGAAGCAACAACCACAATCACCGATCCCATTCTCCTTCGTTTTCTAAGAAGAAAAGTTGGACCCTCACTCCTCTGAGGTCCAATTCCAGATCTCCAAACCAACAGAGCCCTTCAAGGTTAGGGCCTTGATCAAGGTCTTTTTCCATTAAACGGGAAAGTCGTTTCTCTTCAGGAAGTTCTCGGAAGAGCCCAAGTCCTCGAGAAGACGATTGAAATGGAAAGGCTTTTTGAATAGCAGAGCAACAGGACCCTCGTCATCTGACCACCTTTTAAATAACCTAGATAAATACTGCGAATGCTGGAATCAGATGTTTTAGTGCCTTCTTACATGCATGATAAGTGTTTCTACTATTCACTTAGTATGAGTAAATATTATTAATTGATGCTTATGAAACAAACTGTACAACTTGTTCTTCGGAACCTCCTCATTAACTGGCAGGGCTCAGTAAAAATGCTTGCATTTCTTTGTATTAAGTTTTATATGTTTATCAAAGTACAGAGATTCTGCTTTCTGCTTCAGTGAATTTGTTGAAGGTAATGTCATGAAGATTATACAATTGCGCATTTCTAAAGCTTCCAAACCAGTTAACTATTTTTTCTTTATTGTTTTTCCTCCCAGTTCCCAATAAAAAAAAGACTTAACCCGCATTGCGAAAAGGTGTAAATGGGATCAAAGCAACTGCACATGCTGAAACAAATTCCATAAAATGCTGAAAATCATGGATAGATGGCTGTGAACATGGAGACAGTGGGTCAAAAAAAGTGTGTGTGCCGTGGAATTGCCTCACTGACGTGTGCCATGTTATTGAAAAGGTTGGAAACCACTGGCTTAGAGGGAAACATCCAGGTGCTGGTGTTCTCATGTGTCTACTGCACTTGTTGTTCAAGACGGTAGCAGCCGTGGGTTTGGAAGGTGCTGTCTAAGAAACTTTGGTGAGTTGCTGCAGTGCATCTTGTAGATGGTACACACAGCTGCCACTGTGCATTGGTGGTGGAGGGGGTGAATGTTCATGGAAGGGATAGCAATCAAGCAGGCTGCTTTGTCCTAGATGGTGACAAGTGTCTTAAGTGTTATTGGAGCTGCACCCATCCAGGCAAGTGGGGAGTATTCCATCACACTCCTGACTTGTGCCTTGTAGATGGTAGACGTTTTGGGGAGTCAGGAGATGAGTTATTTGTCCTAGCCTCTTACTTGCTCTTGTAGCCACAGTACTTATATGGCTAATTCAGTTGAGTTTCTGGTCAATGGTAACCACCAGATTATTGAAAGAGTGAGATTCAGTGATGGTAATGTCATTGAATATCAAAGGGCAATGGTTAGATTCTCTCTTGTTGAAGAGCACTTATGTGGCATGGATGTAACAGCAGGAACAGACTTGAGGGGCTGGATGGCCTTCTCCTGTTCATGTGTGTAAATATTACTGACTACTTTTCAGCCCAAGTCTGGATATTAGACATGGACTGCTTCAGTATTCGAAGAGTCATGAATGGTGTGGAACATTGTGAAATCATCAGTGACCATACCCATTTCTGACCTTATGATGGAAGGAAGGTCATTAATAGAATAGAATCATGGAATCATAGAATCCATCGGTCCATTGAGCCTGCACCGACATCAATCCCACTCAGGCCCGATCCCCGTAACCCCACATATTTACCCTGCGAGTCCCCATGACACTAAGGGGCAATTTAGCATGGCCAATCAACCTAACCTGTACACCTTTGGACTGTGGGAGGAAACCGGAGCACCCGGAGGAAACCCATGCAGATACGGAGAGAACGTGCAAACTCCACACAGACTGTCACCTGAGGCCAGAATTGAACCCGGGTCCCTGGAGTTGTGAGGCAGCAGTGTTTGGCACTGTGCCCAAATGAAGCAGCTGAAGATGGTTGGTACTTGGACACCACCCTGAGGAACTCCCGCAGTGATGTCCTGGAGCTGAGGCGACTGACCTATCCAGTTGTATGAATCAGGTCAATTGAGCATGTGTTGCAACAAGGGAAGGGAGGTATTACAGATCAGGGGTATGGTAATTACTGAAAGGACCAGCGTGTTGATACACGGCTACACTTTGGTTGGATTAGGTGTGGTTTTAATAAGACAAGTGCATAAGGGAAGTAGGAAAGCATGCTGTAACATCTTTCATGTTCTCACAACACAACCAGTGCAATATTTTGGAAGTGCAGTAATTGTCATTTCAGCATTCGTGGCATCCAATTTTCTCACCACCGAGTCCCGTGAACAGTAATTGAATGAATCACAACTTAATCTTTTTTTGAATACTAGGAGAACTTCCTTGACTTTCAAAGGTGGTGTCCCCAGGATAATATAAGAGTGCACTTCCGACACCCCTCGCCTTCATTGGTCTCATGTCCCTCACCCGCTTCGCAACACGCGTCCCCCTGCCCGACCCCCACATGCCCCTCCATCAAGGCCCCCGACATGCCTCCCCGTCAGACCACTCCCTTCCCTCCACCATAGCCTCCCCGTTAAGGACCCCCACTCTGACACCCCCTCCCTCCCATCCCTCGGCACTGCCACTGGCACATGAGCAGTACCAACTGGCACTGCCAGACTGACTGGGCTGTCCAGTGTCCACTGCCAGTGTGCCAGATGGACACTGCCCAATGAGCACAGCCCGGCCATGCCCCTGACCACTGGGGGGCTTCAGTGGCGTCTGAGCCCCCCGGCGTGACCATTGTACCAGGTCTCTGCTAGTGGAGACCAATAGTTTATCGCTGTTATCGTACCCCGCCCGAAGGCTGGAGACTTTGTGCGCTGGGATTTGAATGGGCAATGTAAATGCTACTTTAAATATGCTCTTCGGACTCGTGCTCTTTCTGTGTGTGAACCGGTTCACTCCACCAGGAAGTGGCCGGGAGAATTGCAAACTGTTTGGCGCCAGATGTGAAATGGATTTTTAGGCCCATACGCTATTCTCTGGGACCTGCGCGATCTATTAATGGCATGGTGAGGCTGGAGAATCCCCCCCCTAAGATCTCAGTTTTGGATCTCACCTGGAAACAACTTGGCTTAGAAGCTGGAAGGAATGAAAACAATGCATGCCAACGGTTATGAATTGCTGCAGGGCTACCTCTGTTGATTAATGTGTAGTGCAATACATAGTCCTAAGGAGGATCTGGAGGGTGATGTAACAAGGGACTTCACACTGGACTTTCCAGTTGTGTAAAATGCTTTGAAAAATAGGCCCATATCTTCCGTTCCTGTGATGGTCGTACACTGGAGGAACCCTGGAATATGCACTGGGGGACAACCCAGAAATCCGCAGGCAAGGATTGCATGGGAATTGCCCCAGGAAGTTTCAGCTTGTGTTAGATTATCATCCTGCGTCTGAATCCCTCAGGAACTCAGATTTAATGCCTCAGCCTTTAGATTGTTCCAACTCACTGAGCAGAATTACCTAGGAAAAGGTTAGAAGGATTAAAGGAAGTTATAAACTCCTGGGTAAGTATAAAACTGACACTTGACTGGCCCTCCCAGTCTGCTGGAGCCACCAACAAGTCATATCAACCATAATAGTGTTCCTGTCCACGTAGAAAATATACTGTTATTGTTCTTTGCTATATATGTCTATAATGATGAACTTTCAGAGACTTCACTAGTGAACAACAAAGGATTTACTTACAAGGATCTACAAGAGCAGCATCATGTCAGCAGCTAGTTCTGGAATACTTCCTGCCTAAGAGAATCCCTCCCCCTGGGGTGATTCCCCACTCTGAGTCCCGATTGGGCACCCAGGCCAGGTGACCCTTACTCTGCTGTGTTGCCCTCAGAGGGACAGTCACCACACAGTTCATTTGGTTGGAACTGACCTTTTTGTTTCCATTCTCACCTATTGAATTGTATCAATGGAATCACCATAATTATGTCTCTTCCAACACCTACACTATTATCTCTGGATACCCTGATGATATATTCTTTATCTAGTCAGTGTAGACCTGATGGGCTGAATGGCCTCTTCTGCACTGCAAGGATTCTATTCTATGAAACACACTGTCTTCAGCAATATCATAAAAAACATCCGTTTCTACTTATAGGCTGACAACACTCATTTCCACCTCACCCCGTCCCCTCCCCTCCTGCCAATCTCTGCACCCCTTCTCTGTTTCTGGTTTCTCATGGCTTGTCCGGAAATCCAATATTGCATGAGTAGAAATTGGAAGATGGTAGACACTGGGCTGAATTTCCCCGGCTTTGTGCTGGTGTGTAGATGAGGGAACTGGGAAAAACAGGGGAACCACATCCCCTACTCATTGCTGCCACCATAAAACCTTTGCAGGGCTGGGTGGGGGATCAGGTTCACTCCCCGCCCCACAGAGGCAGACAGCCAGTGACAAAGCTTCAATCAGGGCCAATTTTGCAGCCTCAACAGCATTTTAAGACCAGCGAAGTGGGCCTTATGTGTGAACAGAAGCCAGCTCAATCAAGGATTCTTTCCCATGGAAGGCCTGCAGTTCATAAGCTGCAGGCACTATGCTCCCTGGGTGGGTTGTGAGCAATGATGTGCTGTAAGGCTGATCCCAATTTGCAGAGGGGTTTCCTCTCCATCCCTAAGGGCCTGTCAACTTATACTTTTAATTCTTTCTGCACTGCTGTGCAGCTCAGCAAGGGTGCCACCATGTTGAGGTCAATTCATCATTAAGTTGGCCTACTTTCACCTCTGTACCATCGCCCAACCTCCACCCTGCCTCAGTTAATCTGCTAGTGAAACCCTCATCTATGGTTTTGTTACCTCTAGGGTTGACTATTCCAATGATCTCCTAGCCATTTAGAATTTATTTCTACCTCTTCACCTCTCCAACTCTTTCCTCCCTCTTTTAGGAAGCTCCTACAATCTTACTTCTTTGACCAAGCTTTTCATCGCCTGCCCCAATACCCATTGGCTCAGTGCTAATTCTAGTCTGATTACACTTCTGTGAAACAGCTTGAGGTGTTTTACTGTGGCATTACCAATGGTATTATGTGAATGTACTTTGTTATTGTTAATGCAACAGCCATTTTAGTTGCACTCAACAAGGTTCTGGAACTTGGGAGCTTTCAATGGGGACTAAGGTCAAATAAAGGTGCATGAAATTAATTATTTTAATGAATTATATCTACAGTCAAAATTCACACTTGAAGGATATCTCACTGTGGAGATCGGGGGAAGAAATAGCATCCAATTTTTGGTGCTATGATGCCTTCAAAAGTTTGAAAATGATTGGCCATGCACGTAAACACCTGACATGAAGTACATTAGTCACTATCGATAGATCATAGAATCCCTGCAGTGCAGAAGAAGACCATTCGGTCCATTGAGTCTGCACCGGCCCTCCAATGGAGCATCTTGTCCAGGACCACTCCCCACCCTATCCGTGGAACCCCTACTAATCCCCTAACTTGCACATCTTTGGACTCTAAGGAGCAATTTAACATGGCCAATCCACCGAACCAGCACATTTTTTGGACACGGGCAACTACTTAACCTGCACATTTTTGGACACTAAGGGAAAATTTAGCATGGCCAATCCACCTAATCTGCACATCTTTGGACTGAAGAAGGAAACCAGAGCACCCGGAGGAAACCCACGCACACATGGGGAGAACATGCAAACTCCATACAGAGAGCCACCTGAGGCTGGAATCGAACCTGGGTTCCTGGCGCTGTGAGGCAGCAGTGCTAACGACTGTGCCATCATGCCGCCATCTTATTAAAGGGTTTTGTCCACGTGTGACGAACGATGTTTGGATCCATGCATAGCAAGCAGACCAATATATCAATAGGGAGCATGGATTTGATGCCACTGCTGCCATTTTGGAGCTCCATGTTGCCCTTCGCTGTCTCTTAACTATTCACAGCTGAACATGCATTAAACAGCTTGAACGATTCCCCTCTTCCTGATAAAGCTCCATTTAAAAGGGTCATCAACCACTTACAGGTTAGTTGTTGGATTATTCTTTCTGGACGTTGGTGAAATTCTATGCTTTTGGAGTTTTTCCTGACTTGTCTAAAGTTTCTATGGTCTATAAGGGGCTGGTCTAGCTGTTTGCTGGCTTAATGGCTTGCAGATTCGGGTGGTCTAGTGGGCCTTCCTCTTGGAATTGAGCATTATGGGAGCATAGAGAGAGAGGCCGCACAGAACAGGACAAGTTGCTTGAAGAGGGTGGAGGAACAGAAGGCTATAATCTGCAGAGGAGCTATTCCTTTACCTGATCCCCTGCAGTCGAGACCTCCGCACTTCACTAAAGAGGTAATGACTGAAGAATTCCAGCTGCTGCAGCCCAGTTTCAATCTCAGGGTAGGGATTGAATTACCTGTGGCTGTCAAGGTGACTGTGGCTCTGAACTTTTATCAGTCTGTTTTTTTTAAAACTGGAGGTATAGGAATATCTTTCAGTTTGCAGTGCACAAAAATAGCTTATTCTCTGTACCTCTGAGCAAGAAGGAACATCTTATTCTTATTTCCTGTAAAGAGAAACAGCTTATTCTCAGTTCCTCAGAGGAGGAACAGTTTATTCTCAGTTCCTCTAAACAGGACCAGTTTATTCTCAGTTCCTCTTGGCAGAGACAAGCAGACAGAATGAGTACCAGCCTTTGTGCAGACTTCAGGCTTCCCTATGGTGCAGGATGCCAGTAACTGCACACATTTTGCTTTGTCTGCATCTCATGTCACCTTAGCCATTATCTTGAAGTGAAAGGGAGGCCACTTGCTCAACATCTAGCTGGCCTGTGACCACAGGCAGTGCATCTTGTAGGTGAATGCCTGTTACCTTGGCGGCAATCATATTCCTTCAATTTGGAACTGTCCTCAGTGCCCGCTGTATTTGAACTACCCACTGCCATTCAAAATGGCCTAGCAAGCCTAGCAAGAGCAATTAGGGTTGGTCAAGCCAGTCATGCCCAGACACCTATGAACGAATAAAAATAAAATCTCATAGCAAATCAAAGTGTGGCTACTGGGCAACAAAGGATCTCATTCCACACCTCATGATTCCAGGTTGGAAATCCATGCATAGTATACAGCACGCCTACGAGTGTCACTGTCACAAAGAATGCTGTAGAGCATTCTTAATCAAGGCTTCTACAGGCTGGACTGCTCTGGAGGAGATCTGCAATACTCAACTCAGCAATTCTCTTGGTTGGGCTTGCATGTTACACATTGCACAACTTTGTCTATGGAGGGTTCAGCCCTTTCTGCCAGGCAAGAAACTGTGAAACAGGAACCCAAGGAGGAGAAAGCAAAGAAACAGAGAGGTGGAACGGAAAAAAGATCAGAGGCTGCAATGTAGACAGCTTGCAACAGTGCTATGTGTGTGAGGGTGAAGTACTGTGTAGGAACATTGGAGCAGGAGTGGCCCTTCGAGGGAAAATTTGATATGATGAAACCACTTACAGCTTAGACATCTTCGAAAAATGAGAACTCCACCTCTCCCAAGCTGACCAGGTTCACCCCCTTGAAGAGCACGAACCTGATTAGCATATTTTATAATATATTTAAATATGAGTAGTAGGCACTAGTGTTGCTACTTACACCCTCACTGTATGTTCCCACCCACCCGGCATGGCATCTCACCAGCACAAATCAAAAACGCAAACTATTCGTGATGGCCACGCCGAGTATAGTGAAGTATAGCTTCCGAGTGGTTCAGGAGATGGTTGGGCAGTGCCATAGCACTGGGTGACAGTGCCAAGGGTAGGCCCTCTGAGGAATCTCATTGGGTTGGGGGAGGGGCGTCCCCTTACGTGTGAAAAGGCGGGTCCGAAGTGGGGGAGGGGTGGCAAGGGGGGAAGGGAATGGTGCTCTGATCCTAAGGGTGGAGATGGGCCCACCCTGTTGCTTGTAGGGGGTGGGGAGGGGGGAGGAGATGAAGGGGGGAGGAGGGATGGTGCCAGGTATGGGGGGGGGGGGCGGAACCTATGATGAGGAGGGAGGGGTGGTGCCAGTGATGAGGAAGGGGAGCTGCCCTGATGCCTGTGGGGGGTGGGCAGCGGGGGAGTGCCAGGGGGCGGGGAAATGGTGTTGAGTCATCCCGGTGCTTGCAGGGTGTGGGATAGCAGGGGGTGCCCTGATCTTTGTGTTGTGGGAGGGTGGGGGAGGATTGGGGGAGGTGGGGGGTCCCGATGTCCGTTAAATGTGAGATGGGGTGACCTTTAAAAATGGTGCCTTGATCTCAGAATTCCGGTATTGCTGGAATGTTTAGGTCCCGCCCCTCCAGCTGGCTGTGTGATCTTTACCAGCACTTTGAAATTGCACAGAACGCTATTAGATCAGGTGAGAAAAGGTGCCTGTGAAGCCGGTGAGTTTCACACAGCTTTTCTCACCTGATCCAATAGTTTGGGGAAATTGTAGCTGAGATGAGTATTAATCTACATTATGGAAATATTGTTCACTGTGGGGATATTGCAATACTGATGCCACCGCTAAGTCCTCACCCTCCCTAATCCAATAGTTGCCAAGTTATTTTTTTAGCTGATGAATCTTTCTTTTTAAAAATTGGCAAAAAAAGGAACGTGTAGCCACAAGATGACAATTTAGCCTTTCCCAATCAAATATTTGGAAAAGTGCCAAGTATCTCCGAAGCACGCACAATTTGCATATATAACTAATAAAATACATGCATTACATTTATGTATCAATAGAAAACAATTAGAAATTAAAATAGATCTAATTATTGCGTCTGGAATTTTCCACTCTTGTACGCCCTGCTACTGCTGCCACTGAGAACGGGGAATTTGGTACTCAGCCAAATCTTGATTCACAGCAGAAGACTGGTTTCCTCCCACAGTCCAAAGATGTGCGGGTTAGGTTGATTGGCCATGCTAAAAAAATTGCCCTAGTGTCCTGAGATGCGTAGGTTAGAGGGATTAGCGGATATATATGTAGAGATATGGGGGTAGGGCCTGGGTGGGATTGTGGTTGGTGCAGACTCGATGGACCGAATGGCCTCTTTCTGTACTGTAGGGTTTCTATAATTCTATGATTCTATGACTGAGTAATTTGAGCCGCAAGTGAGGTCGAAGAAGTTTTTTGATTTTTTTTGCATATTTAAAAGTTTTGCTTCATATTTCCAGTAAATGCATGTTTAAGTTTCAAGCATCAATTTGCATGAATTCGGTATAAGCCATGTTCAAAAAGAACATGTAAAAATGGCAAGTCTTATCAATTTAATGGAAAAACATCAGATTCGACTGTGAGTATAAAGCATTGAGAAACTTATATGTGAAACTGAAAAAATGCTTTTTGCCCTTGTGTTTTTATAATAGATCCTGTAATAAATGGAATAACTATAATTTCATCAGTGAAGTCATCCTTAAACCAAACTTTAAATGAAGATGCGAAGAATGAAGACTGTTGGCTATTGATTCTCATGATAAAAAATAGCTTCAAAAAGTACATTCAGAATAATTTATCCTCTCGGCTATATTAGAAGCAATACTGGTAACAGCCATAAACCTATGTTCCTTGAACCAAAGGCGGAATCTAAAGCCAGGTTGGAAACTACAATTAAGATGTTAAAACACTGCATTTATCTCGGAGCTGTAGGTTGCTGACCTCTGTTCTAAACCATGAAAAGTGACATTAGGCAACAATATACATGGCGCAATATATTGTCCCTCAGTCAGGTGTGATTTGGGTGAAGCCAACAAACAACTTCCCTTTGGAATCCATTCTTCAGCTGAGCTGATGCTTAAATCTACTTGTTTCAACATGTAGCTACTCTGACATGCACAAACCCAACACAATGATTAAGCATTTCTGAGACGGAAACTCCCTGTAAGTATTCCTCAATTTTTCTGCTTGTGTTGCGTGACTATAAGAACACAGCTCCTGACCAGTGAGGTCCCACTTCCTGTGAATGACACAGGTGTTGAAGTTGTGCTCAATGTGTGTGAGGGAAGCTACCTGGAGTATCACCTCTGCAGAGACAATACCTTGGTAAATCATGGCAGTACTTACCGCAGCATATCTGATCACAGGTAAGTAGTTTGATCAATGCAACATGGAATGACACAGCATGGAAGGAAGATCTTCAATCCACCGTGTCTGTGCCAGGCTATCCAATTAGCCCCTTTCTGTTACCCCTTTCTCCCACCATGAACTCTCAAACTGCTGAGTCCTCCTGGCTGATTTGTTAAACTCCTTGCCGTTGTGGTGGGTGGGTGGGGGAAAGGGTGTGTGATGCTGTTGGGGGTTGCGATGGATGACCTATTGTCTTTCCATGTGGCATGTTGCCCGTTAACTCCATGCCCAATGTTTTTGTGGGGGGCTTTGGAAAGAAGAGCGTGCTGTTTTTGCATCAACCCGGGCAAATTGCCTTGACGCTGAGGCGCTGGCTGTTAGAGTTAGGAACTGCACAGCAAGGAATCAGCCATTCCTCTTACCTCCAGAGACTTAAAGAATGGTTGCAGCACAGAATGAGGCCATTTGGCCTGTCATGTTTGTGCCACCTCTCTGCAAGAGCAATTCATCTCGTGACACTCTCCTGCTTTTTCTCCATAGCCCTGTGCATTTTTCCTTTTCAGATTATAATCCAACTATCTTTCGAAAGCTATGATTGAATCTGCATCCACCATTACTCTCAGGCAGTGCATTCCAGAACCTTAACCACTCATTGTTTAAATATTTTTCCTTATGTCCTCATTGCTTTTTTTGCCAATCACCTTAAATTGGGAAATTCCTCCAGTTCTTGATCCTTGCACCAATGGAAACAATTTCTCCCTATCTGCTCTGTCCCGATCAATGATGAAGAATGAATATTTCTTTCAGATCTCACTTGACCTCACTCTCTAGGCTGACACAACAGGGCAGGGAGTATGCCACAGTGTGGGAGTTTCTTTCTGGTGAGTCAGTAAACTGAAACTGTGTCTTCCCTCTCAGATGATATAAAAAATCCCAAGGCACTAATTCAGGAGGAGCTTTTTAATAATTAAATGTAGTGTCATTTATTCTCAGTCCTCATAATCCCTGATCCAGACCCAATTGATTGTACAGTACAACTTGACCTAAATGTTAATTTGAGTTAAGTATGGGGCTGGCTAGGCAATGGCAAACTCGCCTTGACTCGCTGATGTGTGTGGCTGAGGCCATTTTAACTCCCGCATCTAAGTTCAATTCTCCACTTCTGGGTCCCACCCGTGACCATGAATCAATAATGTCAGTCAGGTAGATGGGGGTTGGAGAATTCCACGGGAATCGGAGCGGATGGGGGTGCAAACATGCAAAGGTCCGTCGACCTTGGGCGGGATTTTCCGGTCTCGGGGCGAGCACAGCCAGAAAATCCCGCTCTGAGTGTCCCAGCTGTTAGTTAATGTTGAGAAAGACAGATTTTTAATCAATAAGGGAATCAAGGGTTAATGGGATAAGACGGGAAAGTGGAGTTGTGGATTATCACATCAGATCAGTCATGATCCCATTGAATGGTAGAGCAGACTCAATGGGCGAATGGCCTACATTTGCTGCTTTTCCTTCCGGTCTTATGGAATCAGATTCATGATGGGCATATTGTTTAACTAAAGCTCATTATATAAAGATCTAAAGTAAGCAGCTATTGACAGGGCAGCCCAGTATACATGGATGACTGAAATGTCAAGACAGCCACCAGATTGGAAGCTGTTCTACCCAAGCCTTTAACTATTTTGAAAGCATGTCTTGCACCCAGTCTCATTCCTACATTACCACTTTGTTCAATAGCTCACATCCTGGCGATGCTTGCATTGAAAATGACTTATTCTTGTTTTCAAATTTCTCCCTATCATCGTAACCTCTTCAGCCCTGCAGCCTTCGGAGATCTCTGCGCTCCTCCAATTCTAGCCTCATGCATATCCCTAATTTTTATTGCCCCACCATTGGAGGGCAAGCCTTCAGCTGCTTGGCTGTGGAATCTCCCCTCTACCTCTCTTGCCTCCTTTTGGGAACTTTTGGTCACTTGTGCTAAAATCTCCTAATGAGGCTCGGTGTTAGATTTTATATGATAACCATTCCTGTGAATCCCCCTCGAGATGTTTCGCTATGAAAATGGTTCATTATGAAAGTAACTTGTTCTTCGTGACCATCGTGCATCTGATTAGGAATTTGTGCTTTTGTGGTCATAATCATAGAATCCCTACAATGCAGAAGGAGGCCATTCGACCCATCGAGTTTGCACTGACTCTCCAACAGAGCATCTTATCCAGGCACACTCCCCATCCCATCCCCGTAACCCCACATATGTACCCCGCTAATCCCCCTAACCTACACATCTTTGGACACGAAGGGGCAATTTAGCATGGCCAATCCACCTAACCTGCACATCTTTGGACATAATACAAACTAAAGTTCCTCACCCCAAAATGGTGCAATCAGTGCTCTGTGACATATAGTCCATGTAGTGTGATCAGGAAGGTAATAGTTTTGGAACTGTGTATTTCACATGAGATATATTGGTGGTCATGCTATCTATGAGGAGATTCTGCCATCTACTTTGCGCTTACCGTGGGTCCAGACTGTGTTTGTCAGTTGTCTCATGATAATTAATGACATTACTTAGAGAGGCAGTAATTAAAGTCTGTTTGGAAATGCAGGAAGCAAGCCTGTTGATGGAACCTTGAGACCAAAAGCAACGTCTGCATCGCAGATTCAGCCAGGTTACGTAGACTAGGCCTCTTGATCTGGCTCGTTAATGATGTCTGGAATGTTGAGATTCTTAAACCAAGTAACCATGCATGTTAACATGAAAATATGTAGATAAGCCTGAGCTGGATAAGTAGCTGTGTTGATGGGCTTCATGGCTCCAGTTGGTTGTAATCTAGTCATACACTGGTAAATGTTGGGCATCCTTATTTTCTGACTCTGGACAATCTGCACCTGAACACTGCAGATTCAGGTAAAAATAAAAACAATTTCAGTTATATAATGCCTTTCATAACTTCAGTACCTTGTAAAGAACTTTACAGCCAATATAGTATTGTTGAAGTATAGTCACTAACACAGAAACATGGCAGCCAATTGGTGCACAGCAAACTCCCACAATCAGCTGGTTGCGGGATTAATATTGGCCACAACACTGGAGAAAATAATAACTCTGCTGCTCTTCTCCAGAAACTGCTTTCAATTTTTTTACAGCCACCTGGGACGGCATTAGGGGTGACATGCTGGCACAGTGGTTAGCACTGCTGTTTCACAGCGCCAGGGACCCGGGTTTGATTTTAGCCTAGGGTGAGTGTCTGTGTGGAGTCTGCACGTTTTCCCCATGTTTGCGTGGGTTTCCTCCGAGTGCCCTGGTTTTCTCCCACAGTACAAAGATGTACTGGTTAGGTTGATTAGCCATGCTAAATTGCCCCTTAGTGTCGGGAGGATTAGCATGGTAAATATGTGGGGTTATGGGGATAGGGCCAGGCTGGGATTGTTGAGGGTGCAGGCTCCATGGGCTGAATGGCCTCCTTCTGTAAGGATGCTATGATTTGAAAAGGCAGACATGGCTTTGGTTTAACATCTCAACTAAAAGACCACTTCACGAGGGGGGCATTATACTGGAGTGGGATTTGAACCCACAACCTTTTCGCTCAGCAACAAGAGTCCTACTAACTGAGCCATTGCTAATAGAGTATGTAATCTGTGTGTAATCTACATGGACAGAGTGTGAACCTGATATTGGGCAAACATGAGCGCTTTGTGTTTATATTTGTCAATAGTAGGGTTTAGAGCCTTTTGGTCTTAATACTGTATTTAATACTGGGCTCTCGTGTGCTTCAGAGATCCAGATAGCCTGAATGAAGGATGGGCGAGGGGAAGATGGGCCAGTAGTCAGAAGACTAATCAAGTGGGCCCTGTCACAGTGGTAACTGTGGTAAATAATCTGCAAGCTCATTCGTCAATGTGTTGTTTGATCTGTTGTCTTAAATAGAGAGGTGCGACCATGGACAGATCCTGAAATTTTGCTTGATTTTTAGGGCAAATTTAGGGCAAACTGGTTCAGCCTCAGCTACAGTGTTGTGTACAGTTCTGGGCACCACACTTTAGGAAGTTTTACGGCCAGGAGGGGGGGGGTTAACTTAAACAGCACTAATTTCTTATCTCACTACTTGTTTGTAAACAGAAAGGTGTTTTGATTTGGTTCCCTCATTATAAGAGGTGGCATACTTCCCAACCCCTCAGTTTCTGTGTGGCCCAATTTTCCATTAACTTGAGATGGGATGAGCTCAGAGGATTAGTTTATTTGCACATATTCAAACACGGCAGGAGAGTCACAATGCTGCTTCCTTTGCACTCATACAGTAAAAATAATGTTGAAAAGAAAGATTTACATTAGAACAATTTGATTCACATGGGTCCCAGAGTTCAGGATCAAAGTACAATGAGGCCTGCAGGTTGAAAACCGATGCTAGATAATTCACCATTACGGTGAAGTGGAGACGGATTCAATGGAGGCGTTCAAAAAAGAATTGGATAATTATCTGAAGAAAAACGTTTTTAGGGAGACAGAGTAGGACAGGAGGACCAGGTGCGTTAGTCTTGGTGAAAACCCGCAGAGACCAATGGGCCAAATGGCGTCTTTCTTTATTGAAGGCATTATATAAACCAAGGACTATTTATGAAGAGTTTTGTCATAGAATCCCTACAGTACAGAAGGAGGCCATTCAGCCCATCAAGTCAGTTTCGACCACAATCCCACCCAGGCCCTATTCCCATAACCCCTGCTAATCCCCCTGCCACTAGGGACAATTTAGCATGGCCAATCAACCTAACCTGCACATCTTTGGACTTGTGGGAGGAAACCCAAGCAGACACGAGGAGAAAGCGCAAACTCCACACAGACAGTGACCTGAGGCCAGAATTGAACCCGAGACCTTGGCGCTGTGAGGCAGCAGTGCTAACCACTGTGCCATCGTGCCGCCCCATGTTGTCATGTTAGATTAAATGCATGGAGTGGATGATGTGCTGATGGGCTGAGTTTGACAGGGCCAGTTGCATTAGTCATGCACCTGTGATCTCTCTCCATGCCAACACAAAATTGAACGTCCCACTCAGCTTACTCATTTACTCAGCATTTATAATTGAAAAGGGAGTAAATAGAAGGGTGTGGGTGGTGGTGAGAAGATGGCTAAAATGCTCAGTCACACCTTGACAAAAAGCTGGTATTTCCCTGCCCACATGGAAATTAAAATGTTCAGATTGAAGTTTCATAGTTTGGAAGCTAAATTGTGCGGAAGCTAAAGTGTTCAAATTAAAGTTTCATGCCTTTTCTTTACAGTAGTGGAAAATGTTTATCAGCTTACAGACCTTCAACAGGAGCATGAAGAGGCTAATCTTCATCTGCGTAGGCCCCCATAACATTCTGTTTTACGGCTTTCACCAGAGGGTGAGCCAGACCAGATTTTTCTATAACAAACACCAAAGGCAAGATATGGGGATATGCCATTCAAATGAAGGATTGGCAGAAGACAGTTTTTCATCAAATGAGAAAGGGCAAAAAGCCAGGATTTAATTGGCGAATATGTATGCAAATGAAGAATTAGAAAAATTGCTTCTTTCTGATTTGCTGTAAGAACATAAGAACATAAGAAATAGGAGCAGGAGTAGGCCATCTAGCCCCTCGAGCCTGCCCCACCATTCAATAAGATCATGACTATAATTGCCAACTTGTTCGTTTGTAACTTCAGAAACACTTGCAGGACAACTGCAAGCTGCTTTCTCCTTGTGCACAAGTCATTAAAAGCCTTGCATCGGTCGGATTATGCATGGTGTATAGTGCTGTTTGCACTCATGTTTACTATGAGTGCCTCGGATTGCTGGTATCCAGGATCTCTGACACCCACTGTGCCACTTTGTGTGTTCATACTCCTCTCAGTGCCAGGTTATATCTGCTGACCCACCACTTGCCACAGTACTGGAAGGTAAAAATGCCCTTATTGACAAAAATAAAATTTTCTTCAGGCAACAGAGTACATGATCAACAATTACTTGAAAAAGGACCTAAAGGGATATTGTCAAATAATTAAATGTTTCTTTTTGTTACAGTGTACAACTTTGGGGTGTTAATGAATAAATTTATCATCTCGACTGATAACTGCAAACCATTTTTCTACTTGCAAAACAACGGGTTCTGCATTGGTGAGTTATTAACTGCAAACAAAAGACTTGCATTTATATACTGCCCTTCAAAACCTCATGATGTCACAAAGTACTTTACAACCAATGAAGTACTTTTTGAAGCATGACCTCTGTCGTAACGGAGGAAGTGTGAGAGCCAAATTATGCACAGCAAGTTCCCACTACTAGCAACAAAGTAAGGATCTTCTTCTGAATAGTGTCTTGGAGCTCATTTACACCCACCTGAGGGAGCAGAACGGGCCTCGGATTAATCACATCTCACTCAAAAGGTGGCACCTCCAGCAGTGCAGCACTCTCTCAGCGATGTGCTGGAGCTTGTGCTCACATTTGTTGTTCAAACTTCTAGCGCAGGATTTTACGGCGTCGCTCGACCTGAGACTGGAAAATCCCACCTGAGATCAATGGAGCTGCCCATTGTCCGCCCCTCGCCCACTCTCATTCCCCTGATGGGCACTCATTCCCAAATTCCGCGCTCGACTCAGAGATGAACCCTAGAGTCCTAACTTGAAGGTGAGTCAAAACCTGGCTACTCCTGTGCTTGTTGACTTGCCGCTGCCCCCACCCCCCTAACCGGCCCCATACCTCCAAGAGAAAAATATTCACTCCTACTGTGCACCTTAATTGACCAAAGGTCAAATGAATCTTCTAATACGTGTTCCATACATTTCAGATTATGACCTCTGTGACATGGATCAAGTCCTTCGAATCAAAGAGTGTCCAGGGAGAGCAAAGTGTCGATTTGCACCCGGAAATTTGCACTGTGGATGTTCTATGAGAGAAGGTGATCCTGTCAATTTGTCACCAACTTGCAAAGGTAACAATGAGGAATCACAAATTATGGGGGCGATTCTCCCAAATAAATTCCAAGTGCCGAATTCGCGTAAAAACTGGAGCATTGCCACTTTGCCCTTGGGCAGTGCCAGGGGGCCATGCTGGCACTTTCAGGCTGGCAATGCCCGGGGACACTTCCCTTTACTCCTGACCTCCTGGGCAGGTTTCCATGGCCTCTGTTCACTCCAGCGGAGTCGGGCCGCCAGTTCCCCATTAGTAGAGAGCTGTTGTAAACCCTGCTGCCTGAACCACTCTTGGCGGGGAGGGAGGCAGGGGAGACGCGAGAAGTCCCCGGGCCTGCTAATGAAATTGTAAATACAAATTTTAATATTTAAATCGGCTACCCGCCCATTTCCAGCACGGAGTTGATGACTCCAAAAACCTTGGAGCCGGAGACGCGTAAAGACCATGGCGCCCAGCGGGGAGCCCACTAATCGGCCTCTGCTGATGTCTCCTGGCCCGCTGTACTGGGGCTGGGAGAATCGCCCCCTACATCTCTCTATGAGGTATTCCCAACATGTAGTGTTAAGCTGTTGTTTCAGTTTGTGATCTTCCTTGAATATTGTGGGGCGAACAGTGAATGAGTGAGGGTCGGCCAGAGGAGGCTCTGGCACAGCTAAGATCTCACCTCAGCTCCTCTCATAGGCAAGTTCATCAAATATTTTTAAGGTTGGGTTAGATGGATTCTTGATGGACCACAGAGTCAAAGGTTATGGGGGGAGGCCAACAGCATTCAGTTCAGCCATAATTCAAAGCTGTGTGGGTTAGGTTGATTGGCCATGCTAAATTGCCCCTTTATGTTCGGGTAAATATGTGGGACTATGGGGATGGGACCTGGGTGGGATTGTTTTTGTTGCAGGCTCGATGGGCTGAATGGCCTCCATCTGCACTCTGGGAATCTATGATTTTATGATTTATGATGTAATAAAATGGTGGAGCAGGCTTGACTAGCCTACTTGCCCATTTACATTAGGCCATTTACTTCTGAGGAGGTGGGGGGATCGGGTTCTGCCACCAGTTCAGGAAAGACCCTCCCAATGGGGTTTTTAAATCTTCTGAGTCAGTCGAGCTTGTGAAACGAATAATGAAAAGCATTTCCAGGAAAAGCTCAATGTAGCTAAGGATTCTGCTGAGCGTGTTTTAAAATGACAATCTCCAGACTTGCACCTCCCGCAATCGCCTTTGTGGGAGCAATAAATGGCACTGGTGGAACAGTGAGGTCGAAAATAGGGTGGGGTGGCTCACAGTGCCATTACCTGAACTCGATTTGCATTTATTCGCCAGGCTCCAGCCTAGTTTTGGCATGAGTTCTGGTTGAATTGGCAGGTAAATATAAGTGGCTGTAAAAGAAGGAACACATAGGCATTTGTTCCCCCAATTCTTTTTCCACTCCACGAAAGCCTCCTTTTTTTAACCAACAATTTGGATCATAGAATCCGTACAGTGCCAAAGAGGCCATTCGGCCCATCAAATCTGCACCGACTCCCTGACAAAGTATCTTATGATGTGGAGATGCCGGCGTTGGACTGGGGTAAACACAGTAAGAAGTTTAACAACACCAGGTTAAAGTCCAACAGGTTTATTTGGTAGCAAAAGCCACACAAGCTTTCGGAGCTGCAAGAAGAAAGGGCTTGCAGCTCCGAAAGCTTGTGTGGCTTTTGCTACCAAATAAACCTGTTGGACTTTAACCTGGTATTGTTAAACTTCTTAAAGTATCTTACCCAGGTCCTTTCCCCCACTCTATCCCCGTAACCTCATACATTTCCCACGGCCAATCCCCCTAAACTTGGGACACTAAGGGGCAATTTAGCATGGCTAATCCACCTATCCTGCACATCTTTGGACACGAAGGCATGGTCAATCCACCTGAGCTGCACATCTTTGGACACTAAGGGACAATTTAGTATGGCCAATCCACCTAAACTACACATTTTTGGAGAGTGTGAGGAAACGGGAACACCTGGAGGAAACCCACGCAAACATGGGGAGAAATGTGCAAACTCCACAAAGACAGTCACCCAAGGCTGGAATTGAACCCGGGTCCCTGGAGCTGTGAGGCAGCAGTGCTAACCACGTTGCCACCATATTGAAGCACTATTTTCAGGTATTTGATTCTTTTTGCAGAAATGAACCAGAGTTATATCAACTACACATCGAATTGGACATTGTGCCCACCTGGATACGTTGACAGAAGAACTTTCTGCTTCGGTGAGTCATCACCATTGGTGCGTCTTCTGTTTTTTCTGCCCTTTAAAATGTGTGATTGTGGATGTGGATGGACAGTAATGTGGTGGTTATGTTACTGGATTTGTAATCCAGAAGGCTGGACTAACGTTTAGGAGCATGAGTTCAAATCCCACCAATGCAGCTGGGGGATTTCAATTAGGTCAATCTGAAGTTAAAGAACTGTTTTCAGTAGCAGCAGTGTGTACTATCTACAAGATGCACTGCAGCAATTCACCAAAGATCCTTAGACAGCACCTTCCAAACAACATAGCCACTTCTATCTAGAAGGATAAGGGCAGCAGATACATGGGAACACCACCACCTGCATGTTCCACTCTAAGCCACTTACTATCCTGAATTGGAAATATATTGGCCGTTCCTTCGCAGTCGCTGCATCAAAATTCCCTCCCTAATGTCATTGTGGGTCAACCCACAGCACATGGACTGCAGCGATTCAAGAAGGCAGCTCACCACCACCTTCTCAAGGGGCAACTTGGAATGGGTAATAAATGCTGGCCAGCCAGTGACGCCCATGTCCCACGAAATAATAAAAAAAAAGTGAGGGTGAAAATGACACCACTGTATTGTTGTAAAAACCTGGTTCACCAATGCCCTTAAGGGGAAGGGAGCAAAGAGTGGCCTGCGTAATGCCAAAACTGACAAAATCTGTGGGGATTAAAGAAGGTGGCTCACTGCCACCTTTGCAAGAAAAATTAGAAAATGTTGGCCTTGCCAGCATTGGCCACATCCCGCGAATTAAAAAAAGCAAATGTGGACTTTTGCACCAAAGTTCATTCTACAATAAATTGATATGTGTGTAAACCCATTGGCCATGACTAGTTTTTTACTCTTTCACAAAATGTTGGCATTGCTGGCTAGACCAGTATTTATTGCCCATCCCTAGCTGCCCTTGAGAAGGTGGTGTTGAGCTGCCTTCTTGAACCGCTGCAGTCCATGTGGTGCAGGTACACCCACAGTGCTGTTAGGAAGGGAGTTCCAGGATTTTGACCCAGCAACAGTTAAGGGACGGCGATATAATTTCAAGTCAGGATGTGAGTGACATTGAGGGGAACAGCCAGGTGGTGGTGTTCCCAGGTATCTTCTGCCCTTGTCCTTCTAGATGGTCATGGTCATGGGTTTGGAAGGTGTTGTTGAAGGAACATGGTGAGTTCCTGTAGTGCATCTTGTAGATGGTACACACTGCTGCTACTGTTTGTCGGTGGTGGTGGTGGGATTAAATGTTTGTGTAAGGGGTAGCAATCCAGCAGGCTGCTTAGCCCTGGATGGTGTCAAGCTTCCTGAGTGTTGGAGCTGCGCTCATCCAGGCAAGTGGGGAATACACTCCTGACTTGCACCATGTCGATGGTGGACAGACTTTGGGGAGTCAGGACTTGCCGCAGTATTCCTAGCCTTTGACCTGTTCTTGTAGCCACAGTATTTATGTGGCTCGTCCAGTTCAATTTCTAGTCAATGGTAATCCCCAGGATGTTGGTAGTGGGTCATTCAGCAACAGTAATGCCATTGAATGTCAAAGGGTGATGGTTAGATCCTCTCTTGTTGGAAATGGTCATTGCCTGGCACTTGTAGGGTGTGAACATTAACTGCCACTTGTTAGCCCAAGCCTGGATATTGTTCAGGTCTTGCTGCATTTGAACATGGACTGCTTCAGTACCTGAGGAGTCGCGAATGGTTCTGAACATTGTGTAGTCATCAGCGAACATCCCCACTTCTTATCTTATGATGGAGGGAAGGTCATTGATGAAGCAGCTGAAGATAGTTGGGCCTAGGACACTACCCTGAGGAACTCCTGCAGAGATGTCCTGAAGCTGAGACTTCCAATCACCACAACCATCTTCAGGTGTGACTCCAACCAGCAGAGGATTTTCACCCTGATTCTCATTGACTCCAGTTTTGCTCGGGTTCCTTGATGACACACATGGTCAAATGCTGCCTTGATATCAAGGGCAGTCACTTTCACGTCACTTCTGGAATTCAGCTCTTTTGTTCAAGTTTGAACCAAGGCTGTAATTTCATTCTAGTTTCATTCCTTCTTATGCCATTTATAGTGGTTGAATACAACTGATTGCATTGCTCGGACATTTCATAGGGCATTTAAGAATCAACCACATTATGTTAACAGCCCATTTGATTGACACTCATCCACCACGTTTAACATTCACTCCCTCCACCATTGACATATTGTGGAGCAGTATGTACCATCTACATCACGATGCACTGTAGCAATTCACCAAGGCTCCTTCGATAGCACCTTCCAAACCTATGACCGCTACCACCTAGAAGGACAAGAGCAACAGATGCATGGGAACACCGCCACCTGTAAGTTCTCTTCCAAGTCACTCACCATCCTGACTTGGAACTATATCACTGTTCCTTCAGAGTTGCTGGGTCAAAATCTTGGAATTTCCTCCCCAAGAGTGCTGTGGGTGTACCTACATGATGTGGAGATGCCGGCGTTGGACTGGGGTAAACACAGTAAGAGTATCACAAGGACTGCAGTGGTTCAAGGAGATGGCTCACCATCACCTTCTCAAGGACAATTAGGGCTGGGCGATAGTGGCCGGCCTAGCCAGTGACTCCCACATCCTGTGAAAGAATGAATCAAACAAAGTTGTTGAATGGATTTCCACCCCTAATAAAAGATAGTTGGATGAACTTTGGTACAAATGTTTACACTTGTTTTTATGAATTCACGGGATGCGGGAGTTGCTGGCAAGGCCAGCATTTATTGGTCATCCCCAATTTCTCCTTCCAAGGTGGTGATGAGTTGTCTTCTGGAGCCTCTACAGTCCTTTGTCAGTTTTCTCACACAGGCCTCTGCACGGTTGGGATTTTCTGCTCTTGTTCGATTTGGGTATGTTTGGTGATGTGAGATATTAAAGGTTAATATCGCAGGCAGACTCTGAAGGTCTTGCAAAATTTGCAGGCTTAGCTGGCTTTGCAACATAGTGAGAAGCAAGCATGATTATTCTTGGCTTGAAAAATGCGGTTAACCACGTCTCTCTGCTTAAGCTGGTTTAAGCAGACTTAACTTGTTCATTTCTCACCTACATATGCCACCTTTGAATTGTACTCAAGCGGTATCCTGTCGTGATAAAGTTAAATCGCCTTCAATATATCTGTGTTTTGAGAACCTTGGGGGTAGACTGAAAATTGGCACACGTGATGCCTCTGAGGTCACTGTTGCTAGGCGCGTGACTCTGGTATTGCTAAAAATATTGCAACATGTGCCTGACTAAACTGTAGAAAAAATATATAAAAAGGGGAACTGTCCCTGATCGGGAGGCTGTTTATTGACGGAGCCCTGCACGTTGTGCAGAGTTGTGTGAACTAGCCTCTTGCTTGTATCCTTGCATGGTTGAATAAAGTAATACTATTCTTTGTCCTAAGTTGGTGTTTGCTTTTTGTATCAAGGACGATAGTGTCTCCCGAAAACGAACCTAACAGATGGGAGTGGAAAATATTGTGTCAAGGCCGAAATCATGTTTCAAGTCAGTGCAAACATGATTGCCCAATCCCCTCATCAGTGACAGTTCACGTTTCCCGATGTCGAATAAACTAACATATGATTGTAAGGATGGATTCCCTCCTCGGTCAAAAGTTCCATCCATGGCAGCGTGAAGCATGACTAGTCTTTGAAGGCAAGCTCCAGTGAGTGCAGCACTCGGGGGGTGGAGGGGTGGTTGGAGAGCATCATGACCAGGCAATGTCCTGGCACTGCCCGGGCACCTCTGGCACCTCCCAGATGCAGGTTGCCCATGCACTGTCCAAGCTGTTCCGGGGGGGTGTCCGCGTTGGGGTGCTGGGGAGATTTCAAGGTTAACTCATTTGGCTGCTGTGCGATGAGATGGCATTTAAAAATGGTGCCCTGATCTTTGCGTTTCTGAGTTGTCGGCTGGGCAGGTGAATCAGAGGAACCCTGCCAGCGATACATCGTGGAACCTGACCCTTGAAGCTTTTTTTTTCCAAAGTGCTGAACTATCATAGAATCCCTACGTTGCAGGAAGATGCCATTCACCCCGTCGAGTCTGCACTGACTCTCTGACAGAGTATCTTACCCAGGCCCTCTCCCCCGCCCTATCCCCTATGTGGTGGAGAAAGCTGCCATTGCTGTCATCGACTTCATTGCCACTTTTCACACCTGCAATCAGCCTTTGCCGATTTCCAGGAAAATCCTGCCCTATGTTTTCTTTCCCTAAAGGATATTAGTGAACTGGAAGGATTTTACAAGAAATGTAAGTCATGTCATTAATCACCCTCACTGAGAATAGTTTTTTAATTCCTGATTTATGTAAGTGATAATCCGTAGCTCCATTGATGGGATTTCAACTCATGCTCCTGAATATGAGTCCGGTCCTCTGGATTATCGATCCAGTACAATAAGCATTTAGCCACTGCTACAGATCCTTTCCACTCAATGCATTGAAAAATTCTCTTCATCTCACATCCGGCTCTTTTGCCAAACACCTTAAATCTGGATCCTCTGAATTCTGTTCCTTCTGGTAGCAGAAAGAGCTTTTCATCAATCGTCCTCCATGATTTTGAACACCTCTAGTTAGATCCCCCCTTAACCTTCTCTGCTTCAAGGAGAATAATCCCAATTTCTCTAATCACACCGTGCACCTAAATTCCCTCATCCATGGCACTGTTTGGGGAAATCTCCTCTGCACACTCGCCATTTGAGTCAATCTCCTCTGAACACTATCTTAAGGCCTGGAAATCCGTCCTAAAGTTGCTGAGCTGAACAAAACGCAGCAAATGTTGCGAGAATGATACCAAAGCAAAGGATGGCAACAATGAATTGGTGTCCCTGACCTGGGGTGAAGTTGAGTTGGTCATGTGAAGCAAAAGGTACCCCACTCCTCTCACCCCTGCTCCAAGTGGACCGTATTCCCACGTACTCTTGACTTGTGCTTTATTGGCGGTGGAGAGGATTTGTGAAGTCAAGAGTTAAGCTGATTGTCATCGATTACTCAGCCTGTGACCTGCTCTAGTCACTTTGCCATTTGTGTGGCTGTTCTTTTTTGAGTTACCATGAATCCCTTTGGGGAAGGTTTATCAGTTGGGATCAATACAAGTTCATGATTATCAAGCCCACTCTTTAACACCCAGGCTAAAATAATCGCTCAATTCAATTCAACAAATAAATGAAAAGACTCTTGTAACTCTGCTCCTCTTTGTTTCAGACTGGGCTTGTGGTTCGAGAGAAAACATTCAGATTAACTGGTGTACTGTAAATATGAGATGTTTCCTTGCACCTGATAATGGGTTTTGTGGCTGTGGGAAAGTATATGGATTGCGTAAATCACGAGCGAGTGCATTTTCATCAAGGTGTAGTGGTGAGTCGGACATTTGCACATTATGGCTGGAATTTTACTGCCCCGCTCTCCGTGGGAATTCGAGCGGGCGAGGGGTGGTCAATGGGAAGGTCCGTTGACGTCAGGCGGGATTTTATGATTTCGGGATGAGCGAGGCCATAAAATCCCGCGCAATATTTCTTTATGTTACTCCAGAAAATAAAAATTGTGAAAAAATATTTTGTGATAGACCGCATCGCCTTACAGTCTCAGGATAAGGTGTTGGCCATTTAGGACTGAGATCCAAAGACATTTCTTCACTCCGAGCATTGTGAATCTTTGCAGTTCTTAATCCCAGAGACCTGTGGTTGCATAGTCGATAAGTATATTACAAGACTGTGTGTGATAGAGAATTGGAGAAGAAAAGAATCAGGGAATATAGGGATGATGGGTGAAAATGGAGCTGATGTAAAAGTTCAGCCAAGGTCTTATTAAATAGCAGAGCCATGATAGCAAGTCTGCTCCTAATTTCCTATGTTTATGTCCTATGGAGTTTGCTGTAATCTCAACAACCTGCTAGGTCCTCAATGGAGTATTCACAAGAGAGACCTGTTTTAAATAAAGAGACAGGTCTGAATGGCTATGAAAACCAGTGACTTAAGATCAGAAGAAATAGAAGCAGGAGTTGGCCCATCGAGCCTGTTCTGCCATTCAATAAGATTATGGCTGTTCTGATTATGGTCTTAACTTCACTTTCCTGCCTGTCCCTCATAACCCTTGACTCCCTTGTCAATCAAAAATCTGTCCAACACCACTTTGAATATATTCAATGACCCAGTCTTCACTGCTCTCTCTGGAAGAGAATTATAGAAACTAATAAGAACATAATAAGAACATAAGAACTAGGAGCAGGAGTAGGCCATCTGGCCCCTTGAGCCTGCTCCACCATTCAATAAGATCTTTTCGTAAACTCAGCTCCACTTACCCGCCCGCTCACCATAACCCTTAATTCCTTTACTGTTCAAAAATGTATCTATCCTTACCTTAAAAACATCCAATGAGATAGCCTCAACTGCTTCACTGGGCAGGGAATTCCGCAGATTTAAAACCCTTTATGTGAAGAAGTTCCTCCTCAACTCAATACTAAATCTGCTGCCCCTTATTTTGAGGCCATGCCTCCTAGTTCCACCAGCCAGTGGAAACAACTTCCCTGCTTCTATCTTATCTATTCCCTTCATAATCTCATAAGTTTCTATAAGATCTTGTCTCATTCTTCTGAATTCCAATGAGTATAGCCCAAGTCTACTCAGTCTCTCCTCACAAGCCAACCCTCTCAACTCTGGAATCAACCCAGTGAATCTCCTCTGCACCCCCTCCAGTGCCAGTATATCTTTTCTCAAGTAAGGGCTCTTGGCGTAGAAATTTATCTTGGAGTAGAAATTTCTTCTCATCTCCTTCTTAATCGAGACACCCCTTATTTTTAAACAGTGCCCCATAGTTCTAGATTCCCCTATGAGGGGAATCATCCTCTCAGCATCTACCCTGTCAAGGCCCCCCAGAATCCTATATGCTTCAAGAAGTTCAACTCTCTTTCTCCTAAACTCGAATGAGTATAAATCCAGCTTGTTCAAACCTTTCTCATAAGACAACCTTTATCCCAGGAATCAGCCTAGACAACCTTTATCTCCTTTCCTTCATAGCTGTAATGCAGTGATGGGCAACCTAGGCTAGTGAGTGGCCCTCCTTCATCTCGGTCGGCCACAAGATTGAAATGTTCACCAACTTTGTCCCTTGAATAAGATTGAATACATTTAATATACACGTTTCTCAGAAAAATCCGAAGTGCAAAATGGGCAAATAAATGGGAGGTTTTCTCGCCTGTTTTTCCAGTGAGGTAACTATTACAGGGACCGTAATATAATTCTCGCCAGTAAAGTGGGTGGGCTAGAGTATCAGCTCACCGGGAAGCCAGCTGCTGAGCACTCTCCTACTGGGAGATCTTGGGAGATCTGTGACTCCTCCCCATGGACATTGCACCCCAACACCACAGATGGGTTGCATTTGGTTCCCCCGCCACAGGTTGCCCCCTACTGCTCTAATTTCATTTCAGTTTTGGGATTTGCAAATTATACACAGCACTATAACGATGCCTTATACAAGTTCATCATGCTTTTTGCACCTATTTATAAAACATAAGATGCTATTGTCTTTCTCTATTATCTATTCTGCTATTTTCATAGATGTATTTATTTTGAACTGCTGAGTGCCGATTTCCATCCATACACTTCAGCACCCAAGATGGGAGAGCTACCCACCAAGCCAAATTGGCACCTGAAGTAAACAAAGCCTTGTAATGAATACATCCACACTGCTCCTGTGTTGGAGGCAAAAATGAAAGGCAAAATGTGAGAAAATGGTTAGCCTGGCAGAACAGAGGTCCACAGATGTGACTGTTGCTACCAAGGTTTTGTAAACCCAGGTACTTAAAAAGATTTAATAGAATTGGGGCTCACAATCCTGACTTAGAAATATACTGGCCGCTCCTTCACTGTCACTGGGCCAAAAATCCTGGAACTCCCTTTCTAACAGCACTGTGGGTGTACATACACCACAGGGACTGCAGCAGTTCAAGAAGGCAGCTCATCACCACCTTCATAAGGGACAACTAGGGATGGGCAATAAATGCTGGCCTAGTCAGCAACACCCACATTGTGTAAATGAATATAAAACAAAGTCCCATTCACCTTGTGCTCGCTCATCTACATTGACTTTACTTTCAAATCCCTCCAAAGCCTTGTCCCTCCCGAGCTCTGTAATCTCCAGACCTACAGCCCTCCAAATATGTGAGTTCCTCTAATTCTCACCTCTTGTACATTCCCAATTATAATTGCTCCACGAGGACAGACAGTGGTCTAGTGGTAATGCCACTCAGCTAATATTCCAGAGGCACCAGCCAGTTCCATAGGTTCAAATCCCACAATGGCAGCTGATGGAATTTTAAGTTCAATGAACATATCTGGAATATAAAGCTAATTGTGGTAATGACCATGAAGCTACCATTGGTTGTTGTTGAACCATCTGGCTCAGTCATGCCCCTTTGGGGAAGGACTCCAGACCCACAGTAATGTGGTTGACCTCTGAAATGGCCCAGCATTCCACTCAGTTTCAGGGCAGTTAAGGATGGGGAATAAATGTTGTTCCAGCCAGTGGTGCCCACATCTCATAAAGGAATGAAAAAGAAAATGGGCAGCCATGCCTTCAGTTGCCTCTGCCCCAGCTCTTGAATTCCCTCCGCCTCACTACCTCGTTGCCCTGCTTTAAATCATTTCCTAAAACTCTTTGACCGACTCTGTGACCTGACGCCCTCTTATGTGGCTCGGTGTCATACTTGCTTTACAACATGAAGCGTTTTGGACTGTTTCATTACATTAAAGCTGCTAAGTGAATATAAGTTGTTTTTGTATTTATTATTGGGCGGCTCCGTGATAGCACCTAGTGTTGTTAACCTGTGAAGCATTCTGAATTAAGACCATCCGCATGATCTAAAACATTATCCCAAACATTGGCTGGAATTTTCTGGCCGATCTCGTCGGCGGGATCTCCGAGATCCGCTGGTGGCGAAGCTATGAGTTTCCCGGAAGTGGTGGGTACATGGAATGGGAAACTTCGTTAACGGTGGTGGGAAAGCTGCCACAAATCATGCCACGAGGGGCGCAGAAAATCCCACCCATTGTGGTTTCTCTATTCAAAGTATTTTAGACTAGAAAGAGGGTTTTATTAACGTGACTGTGATATGGCAGACACCAGGTAAACAATAAGGTGATTCTTTTGGTTTCAGATATGGACGAGTGCCTTAAAGATCCATGTGGTGCTCAGGAAATCTGTACAAATACACCTGGAAGCTACACCTGTGTCAATAACACCTGTATTGGTAAGAAGAAAATCAGCAATCTCTCGATTGTAACACTGCATGAAATTTAGTGTGGAAGTTATTCTTGATGGTACTCAGGAAAACTAAAACAGCTCAATAATCTCTGTACCCTCTCTATGATAGATATTGCATTAGTGCAAACTGTTATCGAGCACCTTATACTATCCATCACCCAGATTGCCTGCTCTTCCTCTGAAGCATCACTGAACTCCACCATGGTATCACTCTCACTTCCAGGCCCAACCAGTTGGAAATTCCCATCGTCTTTATTAAGAATTATAGAATAGAATCCCTACAGTGCCATTCGACCCATCGAATCTGCACCGACCCAGGCTTACCCCGTAACCTCACGTATTTATCCCGCTAGCCTGCACATCTTTGGACACTAAGGGGCAATTTACCATGGCCAATCAACCTAGTGTGCACATCTTTGGACTGTGGGAGGAAACTGAAGCACCTGGAGGAAACCCACGCAGGCACGGGGAGAACGTGCAAACTCCACCCATGGCGGGAATTGAATCCTGCCTCTGACACTGTGAGGCAGCAGTGCTAACCACTCTACCTGAACTCTAACATATCCAAAATTCTCTCTTCAGTCCATCATTAAAACTATTGCACCATCAAGAGCCCCAACCTTATCGATCACCATGGAACCCACCCGCAAAATATCCATTTCGCCATTTACAAATACCTTCATGTGTGCACTCCCCGTCTCCCCGCATGCCAATATGCACCTTGCATTCCGTGCTTGAATCCCTCCAATCACCTTTCCACCCCGTCACATTACAAAATGACTCTTAACAAAGTCACACATGACATCCTATGTGACTGTGGCATCGATGTGACTCCTTATCCTTCTCAAACTATGCACAGCCTTTGACACAATTGACCACACCATCCTCCTTCAGCGCCTCCCACTGCTGACCTGAGGTGGATGTGCTGTACCCTAGTTCCATTCTTCTTTATACAGTCATAGCCAGTCATAGCAATGGTTTCTCGTCCTTGCTCTCTCAGTGTTACCTGTGCCCCAAAGATCCATCCTTGGACCCCTACTTTTTCTCATCGACATGCTCCCCCTCAACAGCGTCATCCTAAAGGAGAGCATTAGTTCTATCGCACCTTGATTCGTGATTCCTCTTGATTCCTCTTGATTCTCTTGATTCCTTCACTCTTGCTAAATTATCAGACTGCTCATTTGGCATGTCGTACTGGATGAACAGAAATTCCGGCACTGCCCCCATTTTCAGGGACAGGCGGGAATGGCAGAGGGGGTGTGCAGAGAATTGAGCGGGAACCTAAAACAGCTTTAAGCCAGTGGGATTTCCTTGCTTGATTGTTCCCCTGCCCCCCCACTCCGCCAATGACATAACGGGAATCTTGACTTTAACAGTTGGGATCCCCATTCACATCCATCTGCATATGTCCCACCTTGGACTGTCCATTCTCACACAGACGTGAATCACGACAGGTTCCCCCCATGACGTGCACCTGGTGAACAGAACCCTCCAGTGGCACACAAGTGAGTACAACCCCCATGGGTACCCTGCTACTGCCCCCTGGCACTGACCCCAATACTGCTCTTTGAAACTGCATGGGCACTGCCCAGTGCCAGGGGACGTATCAGGGTCAGCTCGGGGCGGGTGGGGGCAAGGGGGGGGGGGGGTGAGCTCTGCGGAAGGTGCCAGGGTGGCAGGGGTTCTGTGGTGGGGGGTGATGCAGAAGGAGTTATGTGGCGGGGGGTGGGACAGAGTGCGTGCAGCTGGTGGCCATACTCTGCTTTTCCCGCCTGAGTTGACATTTTTCCAAAAGATGACAGTATTCCGGCCATTGTTTTCCATCCCGGGTTTAAACTCCTGTTCCTTAGTTACCAGCTCCAGGCCCCTCCTGGCACCAGTCTGGGATTGAGAGAATCTGTTTGCGATGTTGGTCATTACCACATTGTGTGTAAATTTGCTGCCATATATCCTACCTTTCAACAGTGGCTGCACTTCAGAAGTACTTTATTGTCTGTAAAGCATTTTGGATAGTCCTGTGATCATGCCCTATATAAAGGCACATTATTTTTACTCAGGGCAACCAGAGGTCGGCAATAAATGTTGGCCTTTTTTTCAGCACACCTGAGAATGAATGGAAATAAATTTGTACATGGTTCTCATTTGCTTTTATTATTTTTTAATTCTGCAACAAAATGTCTTGGCAGACCAGAATCAATTTGACAAGCAGCAGTGCAGCTTCATTCACTGGGACCAGCAGATTCAGGTATTACCATTTCAGATAAAATGGCAATAAGCGCGTGTGATACACTTCAGTCAGGCTTTGTAACCGCGAGGGAGCGATATGTGCTTTAGGGAATTGATCATTGACCCATTGCCAGTGTTTTGGGAGTGAACTTAGTCTTTGCCAGTAATGCGATACAGGCTGTTAATTTCTTGTTACTTTATGGGATGGTGTTAATCGGTGCTGCCAACTGGTGAAGATGTTTTTTGCCACTGGTGAAGACCAATTTCACCCACTTGGACTTCAGGTTCAGGACTGGCTGAATACAGAGTAAGTCTCTCCCTCAATCCTCAATACATCTATCGATTGGTGCAATGTTCCATCCATGTATCTGAAGGTACAGGATGTTCATGCATGTGTGAATATGATCAGTTACGTGATATATGATTTGCATTTGCAAATTACCTGTGGGCTGGAATTCTCCGACCCTGCCCGCAACTGGGATTATCCAGTCCCGCTGCTGAGTACCAAATTTTTTGTTCTTATTGGCAGCGTGCAAGACCAGAGAACTCCGGCCATGATCGCTGTGTGTCTACGCATGTGTGTTCTCCGTATAACTGTCCTGACCCCTGAAGACTTTGTAAACTGATCGTTTCAAAGCAGATTGAATTTCACTCTCTGATTCTGAGGTCCTCAAAACTTCTTTTCTCTCTCCTCACAGACCCTCTGGTATAAATTCCATGGATATTGTTCCGTGATTAATTCAATCATTGAACTGGTGAATGTACAATGCCAGGCTCAGGAAAGTGAACCCGTATTTCAGGTTAGTAGCGGCACAGAATGCTTTGCACTGTTTTCCCATGGTAAAGTCATCGATTCAATCCCGGGAGTTGGGCCTACATTTCAGAAGGTCTGGCTGCCAGTGGTGGAGTGAAGGAAATGGGGAATGGATAAGAGACCAGAACTGGAGGATCTCAGAGGTTGAAGGAGGTTTAAGAAATAGGGTGGGGTGATTGGCGGGAGAAAATTGAAAACAATGTAGGAGCCAGTGTAGATCATAGGGGTAACAGTTGAACCATTGATACATGATCTCCAGTTGCATGACAGTATTTGTTGCCCTTTGTGTTTAGTTTTACAAGTCACTCTCGATCTTTTCAATTCTGCATACAAGAAACTCAGCCTGTTCTTAAATGTTGCCAAAACAGAACTTATATATTAACCCACACCTAATCAGCCAAATGTTCCACCTCCCATATATGTTAAAGGGGAGACTCTGAATAATGTTGGGCACTCCCCATACCTCGGCAGTCACCTCTCTCGAAAGTTCACCATTGACAAGGAGATCCAACACCAGTCAGGATCATCTGCGCCAAATCAGCCTGTTATCAAGTGTTTGACAACAAAATCCTCTGCATGTCAACAAAAGTCCTAGTGTACAGATCAGTTCCCGTGAGCAAGATCTGGACTGTTTCTAATTGACACATACGAGTGCGAGAGAAATTCTATCAGCAATGTTTTCCTTGGAGCATAGGAGACTGAGGGGGAGACATGATTGAGATGTATAAAAGTATGAGGGGCATAGATAGAGTAGACAGGAAGAAACTTTTCCCCTTGGTGGAGGGATCAATGACCAGGAGCATAGAGTTAAAATAAGGGGCAGGAGGTTTAGAGTGGATGTGAGGAAAAGCTTTTTCACCCAGAAGGTGGTGGGAGTCTGGAACTCACTGCCTGGAAGAGTGAAGGAGGCAGAGACCCTCATAACATTCAAGAAGTATTTAAATGTGCACGTGTGATGCTAAGGCTACAAGGCTATGGGCAGATTGCTGGAAAATGAGATTAGAACAGTTAGCCGGTTGTTTCTGACCAGTGCAGACGTGATGGGCCAAAGGGCCTTTTCTGTGCAGGAGACCTCTATGACTCTATAACTATGACAGTGCATCAGCCGCATCTTCAGATTCAATGGGAGGACCGTTGAATAAATGCTCTATTTTGAAGCAAGGTCCACAAGCATTCAAGAAAAGCTTCTGAAAAATCCACATCGATGAACCGGACACTGTCCAGATGCTTGAAAACCTTCTCCTTTGCCAGGTTCTGTCCTCTCCACTCTTGGATAATGCTTTAAAGCACTCTGACATCCTCCTTGAAGTGCGGCATTGACCTTAATGGCTGGGAGGAGCTTGCTACCATCATTCAGAACGGCAGCAATTTGCCAATCAAACCGCATCAAACTTTGAGTCATGTAGGCTGGAATGTTACCACCATTCACGCCTGAGTGATTTTCCCATCCCACTGCAGTGGATGGAGATTTGGCTGAGTGCCAAATTCTCCGACCTTGCCGCAGCGGGAGCGTGGTGTGAACAGCCGGTAAGTTTGTCTCCAAAGTCTTAATAATGAGGCAGGACTGCAGGTAAAGAAGTAAAGAAAATCTTCACTCCAGATCCCGCTACCTCGTGCGACATCCTGCCCATGTTCCCAAAGATCTGTGGGTTTGTGCAGGCACATGAAGATCCATGGCAGAAACCCAAGATGCTGAGTGGACGTCATCCTCGAATTGAGGGAGAATTGACAGTGATGGTGCACGAATGAGATGGTGCGATTTAGGATGTGGGCAACAGAGTTTTGCATTAGCATGGGCTCAGGTTTATGTTGGGGGCAAGACAGGAGACCTGCCAGGAGAGCTTGGAATGGTCCTGTTGGGGCAGAGGCAGGAGCAGACATGGAAGTTGACAGACATGGTGATGGCAAGGATATGGGGTTGGGAGCTCAGCTCGGGGTCAAATAGGAAATCGAGACTTAGAGAACCCTGGTTCAGTATGAGAGAGTGGCCAGGGTGAGTGGAATGGAATTGCTGGCTGGAGAAGGGAGTTTGTAGGACGAATATCTTTAAATAAAAAGCCTTTTTAAAAAAAAAGTCCCAAGGTTCATGGGGATGCAAATAAAATGTTCTGTCCTCTGCAGAAAATAATTTCAACTGCAAATGATCTACTGAGGAATGATTCCCTGTGGAACAACATGCAAAAGGAAGAGCGGTTCTATTTGGCTTCCATATTCCTGCAAGCTGTGGAGAACTCTGCAATCATTGCCAGTCTAAACTTATCTGATCAGGGGAGGAGAATTGAATCAACTGAAAATATCGGTACATTCCACAGACATATTTTATTTGATGTATTTTCTTGAATTATGTGTGTGTCTGTGAATGTACGTGTGCGCGCGCGCATGTGTGTGTGTTTGTGTGTGTGTGCGTGTATGTGTGTGTCTGTGCCCATTTGTATGTGTTGTGCGCCCATATGTGTTTGCTTGCACCCGTGATATGCTTCCGTGTATGTATTTGTGTCTGTATATTCAATGTATTTGTTCATTGCAGTATAAGAGCCTGGCACATGAAGCGTTAATGTGGGAATGAGTACGGTACCGGCCACACAATAGTGGAATAGAAAACATGACCCACTCCTAGAAGTCATGCGTAGTGTTGGACAGAGCTGTGTGTAGATGCAAGCATGGAGACAGCTCCCGCTTGGACCTGTGTATATAGTTTCCAGTAGTTAATAAATGTTTACTGTTGAACTAACTAAGGTTACAGATATCTTAATAAGATCTACCGAACTATGCTTAACACCTTACAACATGAGTTTGTGTGTGTATGTGCATGTGCCTATGTGTGTAATGTGAGGCATAACATTTACTGACATTCTACACAATGCACAGAATGTGGAATTTGTTTGAAAACAATCCTCATCGGTTCTTCAATCACTGGGATGCAATTAATGGCCAATTCTTTTGTCGAGAGAATAAATTTAGGCCCCTGAAATCAATCTGCTACAACAAACCAGGGGGGTAAAGTTCACCGTCACAGTTATGATAAATTGTAGAACTCATTGGGCGGCACGGTAGCACAGTGGTTAGCACTGCTGCTTCACAGCTCCAGGAACCTGGGTTCGATTCCCGGCTTGGGTCACTGTCTGTGTGGAGCCTGCACATTCTCCTCGTGTCTGCGTGTGTTTCCTCTGGTGCTCCGGTTTCCTCCCACAGTCCAAAGATGTGCAGATTAGTCAGGTGGATTGAGAATACTAAATTGCCCCTTAGTGTCAAGGGGACTAGCGGGGTAAATACGTGGGATTACGGGGATAGGGTCTGGGTGGGATTGTTGTTGGTGCAGGATCATTGGGCAGAATGGCCTCCTTCTGCAGCATAGGGATTCTAACATTTTATGATTCAATCTGGTCATTTATCCTATTGCCGTTCTTGGGAGCTTGTTGTGTGCAAATTGATTGCTGTGTTTTACATATACTACCACATTGATTACACTCAAGAAAAGGCAATTATCTGCAAAGCACTATATAAATATATGGAAGGCGCTATATAAATGCATCTTTCTTTTAAATCTATCCCTGAAAATGTTTAAATGTATTTAATGCAGAAGTTAATCACCTTGTGAGTAAATCTCACTCTGAAAGGGAACATTTACAAATCTTTTTTCCTTCACTTTGTAGATTTGGAAATACGAACTTTTCGAGGGAAAAATGCTTCAGCGCCTGATCGAGTCAAACTCCAGGCAAAGGGCAACTTTATAGATATCTACCGAAGTGCAGTCACCAGAGCAGCACCATGGGGTAAATTTAATGTTCTTCTTGTCTAGTTCAATTGCTCTCAGTAAACACATCTGCTTATTTTCATGACTAAATCTAATTGCAGAATATTTGAGTTCATTCAACCTTTGGACGTTCTGTGGAAGGGATGTTGGAACACCAAAAAATATTATCGCTACTATCGAATCTGATATCACTGTTGTAGGTCTTAGCTTGGTTGTCCTTGGTTAGGATCAAGGCTGGAGGCAAGGCTATTGGTAAACTTTAACTCTCATTCAACATTCTTCAAATCTGAGTGGGAGGCTTCACACAGAGTTACCTTTCATCTATTGTCATGAGATTCTACGTCACTGATGGCGTGCACTCTCTATTTACATTAATGCTTTACACTACATAATGTGTCCCTGTTGCTGTAGTAAAGTGATGATGCTCGCTGGCAGACTCACTCATCTGGAGTGTTCAGTTCCCACAATGTGGCGTGGCCCTGACAAGCCCCGGGGCGGGATTTTATGCCCGTGCTCGACCCAAGACCAAATATCCCTCCCGAGTTCAACGGACCTTTGCATGGCCTGTGTCCCGCCCACTATGATTCCCCTGACGGGCGGGACAGGAAAATTCCACCCACTATCTGTTGTGTATATTGCGGATATGCACCCGGCAATCTCAACCGCTGGGGGTTGTGCGTGCAAAAGGAAAATTTGGCCTTGGTCTAAGGTGTGAGTGATAGCATGGGAATGGAATATCCCTGCACTTATAGCTGGAGAAGGTGAGGGGCTTTGGCTGACAACCATATTAGTACATTGAAGAGTAGTTCGTCACTGAAATGATTTTGAATTTTTTTTTTGGATTTGGGATCACTGGCGACATGGACATTATTGTCCATCCCTAGTTGCCTCTGAGCAGAGGATGATGGTCCTCTTCCCTTGGTGCTGTTTCACAAAAAAGTAGGGAACCTCTCCCTGGTGGCCTGCCCAATATTTCCACCCCCCCAACCAATTTCACTGATAAAAACAGGTTACCTGGCCATTATTACATTGCAGTTTATGGGAGCTTGCTGTGTGCAAATTGGCTGCCACATTTCCTGCATTACACCAGTACAGAAAATTGCTCATTGATTATAAAGTGCTTTGGGACATTTTGACGGCATGAACGGTGCTATATGAATCTAAGACTTTATCTCTTTTAATCGGTTCCTACATTTTTATGTGAAATTGGAACTTTCATCTTCATACCTAATTGCTTTACAAAGATTATAAAATTTGTTGTTTGAATGTAGGAAAGGTACTTTGGCCTTTGTGACGTAGATTAGGCAAAGCCCAAACTGTGTGAAACATCTGACCCCAGGATTGCCAACTCTGATTAAGTGTATTCCTGAACATTTTGTCACATCTGGTCTCTTACCATTCCACCCAGTAAAACAGCCTGCTTCTTTTTACTCCACCTCCAATTCTCTTAACGTTGATCAATGAGAAAAGCACAATTTATTTTTAATGCCAGTTGCTAGCATCAGTGATCAGGAGATTAATCTTTAATTGCGGGGGGCTCCAAGACAACCCAGGAGGATTGGGAATCTGAACTGACCCACCCAAATGCCGGTCCTGCTTCACTCTGGTCCTTTAAGGAGTCTGGGCATGGTAAGTGAGTGGGCCACAAAGTGGCAAATGGTGTACAATGTTAAGAAGCAAGAGGTTATTACTGTACTTGTAAAAATAGAAAAGCATAACAGTTTTTAGAAGGCATGGAACTTGGAAATTTTGATGTTCAGAGGGAGTCAAGTATACTCCTCCAGGAACACAGAAAGGTAGCGTGCATGTACAGAGAAAATTAGGAAGATAAATCACATGTTGGCCTTTACTGCAAGAAAATTGGAGTACAAGAATAAAGAATTCTGGCTACAATTGTGCAGGGCTTTGGTAAGAGCACATCTGGAATACTATGTGGAATTTTGGTCCCCATGTTTAAGGAACGATACACTTGCAATGGAGACAGTACAGCAAAAGTTCACTAAATTGGTTCATGGTAATAGAAGATTATCCGCTATTAAGAGGCTGAATAAATTGTGTCTATATTCTCTGGAGATTAGAAGAATGAGAGGCGATTTCATTCAAACGTACAAGATCCCGAAGGCTCTTGACTCGATAGACACTGAGAGGTTGTTTCCATTGGCTGAGAACCCCATAGCACGGGGGCACAGTCTCAGGATAAGGGGGCCAATAGTTTAGGACTGTGGTGAGAAGAAATTTCTTCATTCTTTGTGAATCTTTGTAATCTAGGGTTATGAATGTACCATTATTGAATGCACCGATGGCTGAGATAGACAGATCTTTGGTTTCTCAGGGAATCAGAAGGATTCCTGTTTGTGGGAAAGTGAAACCGCAACTGAAGATCAGCTATGATCGTATTGAGTAGCGGAGCAGGCTTGACTGGCCATGTGATTTACTCTTGCTCCTATTTCATATGTTCACATGCAGCAGGTATAAATTATAGACATCATCTACCTCAGTGGGTTTCACTCCAGTCTGAGTAATGTTTAACGTTCCCTCCAGGGACAGATTTTGCTTCTGTCGCTTTGATCGCCTTCAACAACATGGAATCCATACTGAATGGAAGCATTTTCAACCTCAGCTCCATTGGTGGAGCACAGACGCCATTTCAATTGATCTCAAACGTGGTTTCAGCCGTGATAACCAACAGTGGCAACCTTGGATTTGACCCAAAAGTGAATTTCACTTTCAAACACACTGAGGTTTGTAAAGGCTTGTGCCAGTTTGATGTGCAGTTTGACAAGCATTAACTTTTTTGCTCGTTTACAATCGGGCCAGTTACAGCGGGTGTTAAAATGTAATCCTTGCTCTCCACAGGAGGCTAAAAGTAATTCGAAATTGCACTGTGCCAACTGGAATTACGCGGCTGGGAAAAGCTATTGGTCTTCCAGCGGCTGCGTTATGGGAGATTCCAATGGAACTCACACCCAGTGTCAATGCAGTCAGCTCTCCAGCCTCGCTCTGCTGATGACTCCTTTCGATTGGCAGGTATAAATGCTTATTCATCAACATTCTTGACAGTGAGGTTACAGTGACTAGACAATTTGGGCTCTTAACATGAGGGTAAGTTTGTTGTAGTGGAAGGATTCACATGATTATGAGCAGTCTGACAGGCCACAACATGAGCACAACCATTTTTATATCAACGGAAAGGAGATAGAATAGAATAGAACCATAGAACCCCATTTGGGCCATCAAGTCTGCACCAACTTTCTGACAGAGCATCTTGCTGAGGCCTTATTCCCATAACCCCATGTATTTACCCCAGTAATCCTCCCTAGCCTACACATCTTGGGACACTAGGAGGCAATTTAGCGTGGCCAACCCACCTAACTTGCACATCTTTGGACTGTGGGAGGAAACCAGAGCACCCGGAGGAAACCCACACAGACATGGGGAGAATGTGCAAACTCCACACAGACAGTCACCCAAGGCCAGAATTCAACTCGGGTCCCTGGTACTATGAGGCAGCAGTGCTAACTACTGCAGTTGATGGGAGAGAGAGTTTCACAGTCTTCTACAACACTAGGCAGGCTGGAGTGGGCTTTAAACCCTATACCTCCTGGTTTAGAGACAGCAGTCTCTGAACGAGGCAATGTGATTGGATAGTACATGATAATGGATGTTCCTATTGTGTAAGATTGATATTTATCTTCAGTCTACTCTTGTGGATCAGTTAGCTCATTTGGTTAGAAGGCTAATGTGTGCTTCAGAATAATGCCAACAGTGCAGATTCAGTTATTATTCCAGCTGAGCTAGACTTGGGACCTGTCTCCTCTACCTGCCCCATGTTTCATGCAGAGTGGTGTCCCTCAAGTTGTATTACCAATTGTTTTTGGCCATTAGAGAGATGCCAACAGTCCTTTGAGGACTATGGCTAATACCTACCTACCTACTCTGGGTCTGCACTGTTGCATTGTAATTTGCTTTATTCAGAGACATTGGGAAGAGATCAGGTCCCAGAGAGCAAGATAGTATGAAGGCCAGCAAAAGATATGGGGGGAACATTGGAATATAAGAACATGATGAGGACATTTAACCCTTCAAGAGTTTTCTGCTGAAAGCCCTGGTTGTAATTTTTAATCAATGTCTCCAAGTCCTAGACTCTTCGACCATCAAAAAGATGGGGTGAGTCAAGAAGTAATGGTTTGGTGACACTAAAAGATTGCAGAGGAAAGAGAGACTGGGAGAGATAGTCTTGAGGTATTTGGAATGAATGAACTTGAGTAGAACAGGCGTTAAGGGTCTCTCCAGCAAAAGACGGGAGCATTCTTCAAGTCTTGAAGGCGATTGGGATTTGTTCATAATGTTGAAGAGAAAATGAGGCTCTTTGGATAAAAACAGGAACTCCTTGGAGGCGACAGAGGAGGTCACTTTCTGTCACGTGGAAGATTCCAGTTCCCTGTAATAAACTATCAACTAAAGCTGGAGAACAGTAGAACAGGAGGAGTGGGCCTAATTGGTTAACTCTTTCAACGAGCCATTGAAGGCTCAAGGAGATATAGGGCCTCCTGTTGTGCTGTTCGACACGATGACCAGTTAAGTTACGGAATGTTTAAAAAATGGAAATCTACCTTGCGAATGAGAATTGCTCATAACCAAAGAATCTGAATGTATTTTTCCCTGTAGACCGAGCCTGTTGCTCTTGCTATAATCACACGTGTTGGGATCTCTGTATCACTAGCGTGTCTCGCTATTGCTATCGGAATCTTTGTCTTTATGAAGCAACTTAAGAGTGCTGTAACCGCGATCCACACGCAGCTGTGTCTGAGTCTCTTTCTGGCGGAGCTGCTCTTCATTGTCGGGGTCAACAGAACCGAAAACCGGGTAAGAATTCCCTCCATTGCCAGCAGTGCATAAGTGGGGCATGGAAGGGCCACACTATGCTGTGTTTGTGATCCAAACTCAAGCTGATGATATAAAATTAGGAAGCAAGCAGATTGAAAAATGGTGTAGGGTTTGGTGGAGGAAATTTGAACCTAACCTTAATATGGAAACTGATGGCATCAGGTGCAAGGCTGTTTTACACCCTCCTCCGAGTTTCCAGGGTCATTCTCAGGCAGGGTGTAAAACTAATATTCTCCCCAATCCTGGGGATGATGGGATTCAGTTAACACACTGATGCTGAAGTGAATAGATTTTTGTTAACATTTTATATTACAGGATACAGACCAAATATGAATATGAAGTTGAGTTCAAATTTCCTTTTAAATTATTTGTTCATGGGATGTGGATGTCACTGGATAGACCAGCATTTATTGCCCATCCCTAATTGCCTTTGAGAAGGTGGTGGTGAGCTGCCTTCTTGAACCCGCTGCAGTCCCTGTGGTGTAAGTACACCCACAATGCTGTTAGGGAGGAAGTTCCAGGATTTTGACCCATTGATAGTGAAGGGACAGCGATATCTTTCCAAGTCAGGATGGCGAGTGGCTTGGAGGGAATCTTGCAGGTGGTGGTGTTCCCATGTGCCCTTGTCCTTGTAGGTGGTAGAGATCACAGGTTTGAAAGATGCAGGAGCCTTGATGAGTACTGCAGTGCATCTAGTAAAAGGTA
>NW_027592709.1:0-35000 GCF_964213995.1 Mustelus asterias
TACCCCGACACTCCCCCATCAATACCCCGACACTCCCCATCAATACCCCGACACTCCCCCATCAATACCCCGACACTCCCCCATCAATACCCCGACACTCCCCCATCAATACCCCGACACTCCCCCATCAATACCCCGACACTCCCCATCAATACCCCGACACTCCCCCATCAATACCCCGACACTCCCCCATCAATACCCCGACACTCCCCCATCAATACCCCGACACTCCCCCATCAATACCCCGACACTCCCCATCAATACCCCGACACTCCCCCCATCAATACCCCCGACACTCCCCCATCAATACTCCGACACTCACCCATCAATACCCCGACACTCACCCATCAATACCCCAACACTCCCCATCAATACCCCGACACTCCCCCCATCAATACCCCGACACTCCCCCATCAATACCCCGACACTCACCCATCAATACCCCGACACTCACCCATCAATACCCCGACACTCCCCCATCAATACCCCAGACACTCCCCATCAATACCCCGACACTCCCCCATCAATACCCCGACACTCCCCCATCAATACCCCGACACTCCCCCCATCAATACCCCGACACTCCCCCATCAATACCCCGACACTCCCCCATCAATACCCCGACACTCCCCCATCAATACCCGACACTCCCCCATCAATACCCCGACACTCCCCCCATCAATACCCCGACACTCCCCCCATCAATACCCCGACACTCCCCCCATCAATACCCCGACACTCCCCCATCAATACCCCGACACTCCCCCATCAATACCCCGACACTCCCCCATCAATACCCCGACACTCCCCCATCAATACCCCGACACTCCCCCATCAATACCCCGACACTCCCCCATCAATACCCCGACACTCCCCCATCAATACCCCGACACTCCCCCATCAATACCCCGACACTCCCCCATCAATACCCCGACACCCCCATCAATACCCCGACACTCCCCCACCAATACCTCGACACTCCCCCCCATCAATACCCCGACACTCCCCCATCAATACCTCCGACACTCCCCCCATCAATACCCCGACACACTCCCCCCCATCAATACCCCGACACTCCCCCCATCAATACCCCGACACTCCCCCCATCAATACCCCGACACTCCCCCATCAATACCTCGACACTCCCCCCATCAATACCCCGACACACTCCCCCATCAATACCCCGACACTCCCCCCCATCAATACCCCGACACTCCCCCCATCAATACCCCGACACTCCCCCCATCAATACCCTGACACTCCCCCCATCAATACCCCGACACTCCCCCCCATCAATACCCCGACACTCCCCCCCATCAATACCCCGACACTCCCCCCCATCAATACCCCGACACCCCCCATCAATACCCCGACACTCCCCCATCAATACCCCGACACTCCCCCATCAATACCCCAACACTCCCCCCATCAATACCCCGACACTCCCCCATCAATACCCCGACACTCCCCCATCAATACCCCGACACTCGCCCCCATCAATACCCCGACACTCCCCCATCAATACCCCGACACTCCCCCCATCAATACCCCGACACTCCCCCATCAATACCCCGACACTCCCCCATCAATACCCCGACACTCCCCCCATCAATACCCCGACACTCCCCCATCAATACCCCGACACACCCCCATCAATACCCCGACACTCCCCCACCAATACCTCGACACTCCCCCCCATCAATACCCCGACACTCCCCCCATCAATACCTCGACACTCCCCCCCATCAATACCCCGACACCTCCCCCCATCAATACCCCGACACTCCCCCCATCAATACCCCGACACTCCCCCCATCAATACCCCGACACTCCCCCATCAATACCTCGACACTCCCCCCATCAATACCCCGACACTCCCCCCATCAATACCCCGACACTCCCCCCCATCAATACCCCGACACTCCCCCCATCAATACCCCGACACTCCCCCCCATCAATACCCCGACACTCCCCCCCATCAATACCCCGACACCCCCCCATCAATACCCCGACACTCCCCCATCAATACCCCGACACTCCCCCATCAATACCCCAACACTCCCCCCATCAATACCCCGACACTCCCCCCATCAATACCCCGACACTCCCCCATCAATACCCCGACACTCGCCCCATCAATACCCCGACACTCGCCCCATCAATACCCCGACACTCCCCCCATCAATACCCCGACACTCCCCCATCAATACCCCGACACTCCCCCCATCAATACCCCGACACTCCCCCCATCAATACCCCGACACTCCCCCATCAATACCCCGACACTCCCCCCATCAATACCCCGACACACCCCCATCAATACCCCGACACTCCCCCACCAATACCTCGACACTCCCCCCCATCAATACCCCGACACTCCCCCATCAATACCTCGACACTCCCCCCCATCAATACCCCGACACACTCCCCCCATCAATACCCCGACACTCCCCCCCATCAATACCCCGACACTCCCCCCATCAATACCCCGACACTCCCCCATCAATACCTCGACACTCCCCCCCATCAATACCCCGACACACTCCCCCCATCAATACCCCGACACTCCCCCCATCAATACCCCGACACTCCCCCCATCAATACCCCGACAGTCCCCCATCAATACCTCGACACTCCCCCCCATCAATACCCCGACACACTCCCCCATCAATACCCCGACACTCCCCCCCCATCAATACCCCGACACTCCCCTCGTCAATACCCCGACACTCCCCCATCAATACCTCGACACTCCCCCCCATCAATACCCCGACACTCCCCCCATCAATACCCCGACACTCCCCCCATCAATACCCCGACACTCCCCCATCAATACCTCCGACACTCCCCCCATCAATACCCCGACACTCCCCCCCATCAATACCCCGACACTCCCCCCCCATCAATACCCCGACACTCCCCCATCAATACTCCGACATTCCCCCCATCAATACCCCGACACTCCCCCATCAATACCCCGACACTCCCCATCAATACCCAGACACTCCCCCATCAATACCCCGACACTCCCCATCAATACCCTGACACTCCCCCATCAATACCTCGACACTCCCCCATCAATACCCCGACACTCCCCCATCAATACCTCGACACTCCCCCATCAATACCCCGACACTCACCCCATCAATACCCCGACACTCCCCCATCAATACCTCGACACTCCCCCATCAATACCCCGACACTCCCCCCCATCAATACCCCGACACTCCCCCATCAATACCTCGACACTCCCCCCCATCAATACCCCGACACACTCCCCCCATCAATACCCCGACACTCCCCCCCCATCAATACCCCGACACTCCCTCCATCAATACCCCGACACTCCCCCATCAATACCCCGACACACCCCCCCATCAATACCCCGACACTCCCCCCCATCAAAACCCCGACACACCCCCCCATCAATACCCCGACACTCCCCCATCAATACTCCGACATTCCCCCCATCAATACCCCGACACTCCCCCCCATCAATACCCCGACACTCCCCATCAATACCCCGACACTCCCCCATCAATACCCCGACACTCCCCATCAATACCCCGACACTCCCCCATCAATACCCCGACACTCCCCCATCAATACCCCGACACTCCCCCATCAATACCCCGACACTCCCCCATCAATACCCCGACACTCCCCATCAATACCCCGACACTCCCCCATCAATACCCCGACACTCCCCATCAATACCCCGACACTCCCCCATCAATACCCCGACACTCCCCCCCATCAATACCCCGACACTCCCCATCAATACCCCGACACTCCCCCATCAATACCCCGACACTCCCCATCAATACCCCGACACTCCCCCATCAATACCCCGACACTCCCCCATCAATACCCCGACACTCCCCCATCAATACCCCGACACTCCCCCATCAATACCCCGACACTCCCCATCAATACCCCGACACTCCCCCCATCAATACCCCGACACTCCCCCATCAATACTCCGACACTCACCCATCAATACCCCGACACTCACCCATCAATACCCCAACACTCCCCATCAATACCCCGACACTCCCCCCCATCAATACCCCGACACTCCCCCATCAATACCCCGACACTCACCCATCAATACCCCGACACTCACCCATCAATACCCCGACACTCACCCATCAATACCCCAACACTCCCCATCAATACCCCGACACTCCCCCCCATCAATACCCCGACACTCCCCATCAATACCCCGACACTCGCCCCCATCAATACCCCGACACACCCCCCCATCAATACCCCGACACTCCCCCATCAATACCCCGACACTCCCCCATCAATACCCCGACACTCCCCCATCAATACCCCAACACTCCCCCCCATCAATACCCCGACACTCCCCCATCAATTCCCCGACACTCCCCCATCAATACCCCGACACTCCCCCCCATCAATACCCCGACACTCCCCCCCATCAATACCCCGACACTCCCCCCCATCAATACCCCGACACTCACCCCCATCAATACCCCGACACTCCCCCCATCAATACCCCGACACCCCCCCATCAATACCCCGACACTCCCCCATCAATACCCCGACACTCCCCCATCAATACCCCAACACTCCCCCCATCAATACCCCGACACTCCCCCCATCAATACCCCGACACTCCCCCATCAATACCCCGACACTCCCCCCATCAATACCCCGACACTCCCCCATCAATACCCCGACACTCCCCCATCAATACCCCGACACTCCCCCATCAATACCCCGACACTCCCCCATCAACACACCGACACTCCCCCATCAATACCCCGACACTCCCCCATCAATACCCCGACACACCCCCATCAATACCCCGACACTCCCCCACCAATACCTCGACACTCCCCCCCATCAATACCCCGACACTCCCCCATCAATACCTCGACACTCCCCCCCATCAATACCCCGACACACTCCCCCCATCAATACCCCGACACTCCCCCCATCAATACCCCGACACTCCCCCCATCAATACCCCGACACTCCCCCATCAATACCTCGACACTCCCCCCCATCAATACCCCGACACACTCCCCCCATCAATACCCCGACACTCCCCCCCATCAATACCCCGACACTCCCCCCATCAATACCCCGACAGTCCCCCATCAATACCTCGACACTCCCCCCCATCAATACCCCGACACACTCCCCCCATCAATACCCCGACACTCCCCCCCCATCAATACCCCGACACTCCCCCCGTCAATACCCCGACACTCCCCCATCAATACCTCGACACTCCCCCCCATCAATACCCCGACACTCCCCCCCATCAATACCCCGACACTCCCCCCATCAATACCCCGACACTCCCCCCCATCAATACCCCGACAGTCCCCCATCAATACCCCAACACTCTCCCCCATCAATACCCCGACACTCCCCCATCAATTCCCCGACACTCCCCCATCAATACCCCGACACTCCCCCCCATCAATACCCTGACACTCCCCCCCATCAATACCCCGACACTCCCCCCCATCAATACCCCGACACTCCCCCCCATCAATACCCCGACACTCCCCCCCATCAATACCCCGACACCCCCCCATCAATACCCCGACACTCCCCCATCAATACCCCGACACTCCCCCATCAATACCCCAACACTCCCCCCATCAATACCCCGACACTCCCCCCATCAATACCCCGACACTCCCCCATCAATACCCCGACACTCGCCCCATCAATACCCCGACACTCGCCCCATCAATACCCCGACACTCCCCCATCAATACCCCGACACTCCCCCATCAATACCCCGACACTCCCCCATCAATACCCCGACACTCCCCCATCAATACCCCGACACTCCCCCATCAATACCCCGACACTCCCCCATCAATACCCCGACACACCCCCATCAATACCCCGACACTCCCCCACCAATACCTCGACACTCCCCCCCATCAATACCCCGACACTCCCCCATCAATACCTCGACACTCCCCCCCATCAATACCCCGACACACTCCCCCCATCAATACCCCGACACTCCCCCCCATCAATACCCCGACACTCCCCCCATCAATACCCCGACACTCCCCCATCAATACCTCGACACTCCCCCCCATCAATACCCCGACACACTCCCCCCATCAATACCCCGACACTCCCCCCCATCAATACCCCGACACTCCCCCCCATCAATACCCCGACACTCCCCCCCATCAATACCCCGACACTCCCCCCCATCAATACCCCGACACCCCCCCATCAATACCCCGACACTCCCCCATCAATACCCCGACACTCCCCCATCAATACCCCAACACTCCCCCCATCAATACCCCGACACTCCCCCCATCAATACCCCGACACTCCCCCATCAATACCCCGACACTCGCCCCATCAATACCCCGACACTCGCCCCATCAATACCCCGACACTCCCCCATCAATACCCCGACACTCCCCCATCAATACCCCGACACTCCCCCATCAATACCCCGACACTCCCCCATCAATACCCCGACACTCCCCCATCAATACCCCGACACTCCCCCATCAATACCCCGACACACCCCCATCAATACCCCGACACTCCCCCACCAATACCTCGACACTCCCCCCCCATCAATACCCCGACACTCCCCCATCAATACCTCGACACTCCCCCCCATCAATACCCCGACACACTCCCCCCATCAATACCCCGACACTCCCCCCCATCAATACCCCGACACTCCCCCCATCAATACCCCGACACTCCCCCATCAATACCTCGACACTCCCCCCCATCAATACCCCGACACACTCCCCCCATCAATACCCCGACACTCCCCCCCATCAATACCCCGACACTCCCCCCATCAATACCCCGACAGTCCCCCATCAATACCTCGACACTCCCCCCCATCAATACCCCGACACACTCCCCCCATCAATACCCCGACACTCCCCCCCCATCAATACCCCGACACTCCCCTCGTCAATACCCCGACACTCCCCCATCAATACCTCGACACTCCCCCCCATCAATACCCCGACACTCCCCCCCATCAATACCCCGACACTCCCCCCATCAATACCCCGACACTCCCCCATCAATACCTCGACACTCCCCCCCATCAATACCCCGACACTCCCCCCATCAATACCCCGACACTCCCCCCCATCAATACCCCGACACTCCCCCCCCATCAATACCCCGACACTCCCCCATCAATACTCCGACATTCCCCCCATCAATACCCCGACACTCCCCCATCAATACCCCGACACTCCCCATCAATACCCAGACACTCCCCCATCAATACCCCGACACTCCCCATCAATACCCTGACACTCCCCCATCAATACCTCGACACTCCCCCATCAATACCCCGACACTCCCCCATCAATACCTCGACACTCCCCCATCAATACCCCGACACTCACCCCATCAATACCCCGACACTCCCCCATCAATACCTCGACACTCCCCCATCAATACCCCGACACTCCCCCCCATCAATACCCCGACACTCCCCCATCAATACCTCGACACTCCCCCCCATCAATACCCCGACACACTCCCCCCATCAATACCCCGACACTCCCCCCCCATCAATACCCCGACACTCCCTCCATCAATACCCCGACACTCCCCCATCAATACCCCGACACTCCCCCCCATCAATACCCCGACACTCCCCCCCATCAAAACCCCGACACACCCCCCCATCAATACCCCGACACTCCCCCATCAATACTCCGACATTCCCCCCATCAATACCCCGACACTCCCCCCCATCAATACCCCGACACTCCCCATCAATACCCCGACACTCCCCCATCAATACCCCGACACTCCCCATCAATACCCCGACACTCCCCCATCAATACCCCGACACTCCCCCATCAATACCCCGACACTCCCCCATCAATACCCCGACACTCCCCCATCAATACCCCGACACTCCCCATCAATACCCCGACACTCCCCCATCAATACCCCGACACTCCCCATCAATACCCCGACACTCCCCCATCAATACCCCGACACTCCCCCCATCAATACCCCGACACTCCCCATCAATACCCCGACACTCCCCCATCAATACCCCGACACTCCCCATCAATACCCCGACACTCCCCCATCAATACCCCGACACTCCCCCATCAATACCCCGACACTCCCCCATCAATACCCCGACACTCCCCCATCAATACCCCGACACTCCCCATCAATACCCCGACACTCCCCCCATCAATACCCCGACACTCCCCCATCAATACTCCGACACTCACCCATCAATACCCCGACACTCACCCATCAATACCCCAACACTCCCCATCAATACCCCGACACTCCCCCCCATCAATACCCCGACACTCCCCCATCAATACCCCGACACTCACCCATCAATACCCCGACACTCACCCATCAATACCCCGACACTCACCCATCAATACCCCAACACTCCCCATCAATACCCCGACACTCCCCCATCAATACCCCGACACTCCCCCATCAATACCCCAACACTCCCCCCATCAATACCCCGACACTCCCCCCATCAATACCCCGACACTCCCCCATCAATACCCCGACACCCCCCCATCAATACCCCGACACTCCCCCATCAATACCCCGACACTCCCCCATCAATACCCCAACACTCCCCCCATCAATACCCCGACACTCCCCCCATCAATACCCCGACACTCCCCCATCAATACCCCGACACTCGCCCCATCAATACCCCGACACTCGCCCCATCAATACCCCGACACTCCCCCATCAATACCCCGACACTCCCCCATCAATACCCCGACACTCCCCCATCAATACCCCGACACTCCCCCATCAATACCCCGACACTCCCCCATCAATACCCCGACACTCCCCCATCAATACCCCGACACACCCCCATCAATACCCCGACACTCCCCCACCAATACCTCGACACTCCCCCCCATCAATACCCCGACACTCCCCCATCAATACCTCGACACTCCCCCCCATCAATACCCCGACACACTCCCCCCATCAATACCCCGACACTCCCCCCCATCAATACCCCGACACTCCCCCCATCAATACCCCGACACTCCCCCATCAATACCTCGACACTCCCCCCCATCAATACCCCGACACACTCCCCCCATCAATACCCCGACACTCCCCCCCATCAATACCCCGACACTCCCCCCATCAATACCCCGACACTCCCCCCCATCAATACCCTGACACTCCCCCCCATCAATACCCCGACACTCCCCCCCATCAATACCCCGACACTCCCCCCCATCAATACCCCGACACTCCCCCCCATCAATACCCCGACACCCCCCCATCAATACCCCGACACTCCCCCATCAATACCCCGACACTCCCCCATCAATACCCCAACACTCCCCCCATCAATACCCCGACACTCCCCCCATCAATACCCCGACACTCCCCCATCAATACCCCGACACTCGCCCCATCAATACCCCGACACTCGCCCCATCAATACCCCGACACTCCCCCATCAATACCCCGACACTCCCCCATCAATACCTCGACACTCCCCCATCAATACCCCGACACTCCCCCATCAATACCCCGACACTCCCCCATCAATACCCCGACACTCCCCCATCAATACCCCGACACACCCCCATCAATACCCCGACACTCCCCCACCAATACCTCGACACTCCCCCCCATCAATACCCCGACACTCCCCCATCAATACCTCGACACTCCCCCCCATCAATACCCCGACACACTCCCCCCATCAATACCCCGACACTCCCCCCCATCAATACCCCGACACTCCCCCCATCAATACCCCGACACTCCCCCATCAATACCTCGACACTCCCCCCCATCAATACCCCGACACACTCCCCCCATCAATACCCCGACACTCCCCCCCATCAATACCCCGACACTCCCCCCATCAATACCCCGACACTCCCCCCCATCAATACCCCGACACTCCCCCCCATCAATACCCCGACACCCCCCCATCAATACCCCGACACTCCCCCATCAATACCCCGACACTCCCCCATCAATACCCCAACACTCCCCCCATCAATACCCCGACACTCCCCCCATCAATACCCCGACACTCCCCCATCAATACCCCGACACTCGCCCCATCAATACCCCGACACTCGCCCCATCAATACCCCGACACTCCCCCATCAATACCCCGACACTCCCCCATCAATACCCCGACACTCCCCCATCAATACCCCGACACTCCCCCATCAATACCCCGACACTCCCCCATCAATACCCCGACACTCCCCCATCAATACCCCGACACACCCCCATCAATACCCCGACACTCCCCCACCAATACCTCGACACTCCCCCCCATCAATACCCCGACACTCCCCCATCAATACCTCGACACTCCCCCCCATCAATACCCCGACACACTCCCCCCATCAATACCCCGACACTCCCCCCCATCAATACCCCGACACTCCCCCCATCAATACCCCGACACTCCCCCATCAATACCTCGACACTCCCCCCCATCAATACCCCGACACACTCCCCCCATCAATACCCCGACACTCCCCCCCATCAATACCCCGACACTCCCCCCATCAATACCCCGACAGTCCCCCATCAATACCTCGACACTCCCCCCCATCAATACCCCGACACACTCCCCCCATCAATACCCCGACACTCCCCCCCCATCAATACCCCGACACTCCCCTCGTCAATACCCCGACACTCCCCCATCAATACCTCGACACTCCCCCCCATCAATACCCCGACACTCCCCCCCATCAATACCCCGACACTCCCCCCATCAATACCCCGACACTCCCCCATCAATACCTCGACACTCCCCCCCATCAATACCCCGACACTCCCCCCATCAATACCCCGACACTCCCCCCCATCAATACCCCGACACTCCCCCCCCATCAATACCCCGACACTCCCCCATCAATACTCCGACATTCCCCCCATCAATACCCCGACACTCCCCCATCAATACCCCGACACTCCCCATCAATACCCAGACACTCCCCCATCAATACCCCGACACTCCCCATCAATACCCTGACACTCCCCCATCAATACCTCGACACTCCCCCATCAATACCCCGACACTCCCCCATCAATACCTCGACACTCCCCCATCAATACCCCGACACTCACCCCATCAATACCCCGACACTCCCCCATCAATACCTCGACACTCCCCCATCAATACCCCGACACTCCCCCCCATCAATACCCCGACACTCCCCCATCAATACCTCGACACTCCCCCCCATCAATACCCCGACACACTCCCCCCATCAATACCCCGACACTCCCCCCCCATCAATACCCCGACACTCCCTCCATCAATACCCCGACACTCCCCCATCAATACCCCGACACACCCCCCCATCAATACCCCGACACTCCCCCCCATCAAAACCCCGACACACCCCCCCATCAATACCCCGACACTCCCCCATCAATACTCCGACATTCCCCCCATCAATACCCCGACACTCCCCCCCATCAATACCCCGACACTCCCCATCAATACCCCGACACTCCCCCATCAATACCCCGACACTCCCCATCAATACCCCGACACTCCCCCATCAATACCCCGACACTCCCCCATCAATACCCCGACACTCCCCCATCAATACCCCGACACTCCCCCATCAATACCCCGACACTCCCCATCAATACCCCGACACTCCCCCATCAATACCCCGACACGCCCCATCAATACCCCGACACTCCCCCATCAATACCCCGACACTCCCCCCCATCAATACCCCGACACTCCCCATCAATACCCCGACACTCCCCCATCAATACCCCGACACTCCCCATCAATACCCCGACACTCCCCCATCAATACCCCGACACTCCCCCATCAATACCCCGACACTCCCCCATCAATACCCCGACACTCCCCCATCAATACCCCGACACTCCCCATCAATACCCCGACACTCCCCCCATCAATACCCCGACACTCCCCCATCAATACTCCGACACTCACCCATCAATACCCCGACACTCACCCATCAATACCCCAACACTCCCCATCAATACCCCGACACTCCCCCCCATCAATACCCCGACACTCCCCCATCAATACCCCGACACTCACCCATCAATACCCCGACACTCACCCATCAATACCCCGACACTCACCCATCAATACCCCAACACTCCCCATCAATACCCCGACACTCCCCCCCATCAATACCCCGACACTCCCCATCAATACCCCGACACTCGCCCCCATCAATACCCCGACACACCCCCCCATCAATACCCCGACACTCCCCCATCAATACCCCGACACTCCCCCATCAATACCCCGACACTCCCCCATCAATACCCCAACACTCCCCCCCATCAATACCCCGACACTCCCCCATCAATTCCCCGACACTCCCCCATCAATACCCCGACACTCCCCCCCATCAATACCCCGACACTCCCCCCCATCAATACCCCGACACTCCCCCCCATCAATACCCCGACACTCACCCCCATCAATACCCCGACACTCCCCCCATCAATACCCCGACACCCCCCCATCAATACCCCGACACTCCCCCATCAATACCCCGACACTCCCCCATCAATACCCCAACACTCCCCCCATCAATACCCCGACACTCCCCCCATCAATACCCCGACACTCCCCCATCAATACCCCGACACTCCCCCCATCAATACCCCGACACTCCCCCATCAATACCCCGACACTCCCCCATCAATACCCCGACACTCCCCCATCAATACCCCGACACTCCCCCATCAACACACCGACACTCCCCCATCAATACCCCGACACTCCCCCATCAATACCCCGACACACCCCCATCAATACCCCGACACTCCCCCACCAATACCTCGACACTCCCCCCCATCAATACCCCGACACTCCCCCATCAATACCTCGACACTCCCCCCCATCAATACCCCGACACACTCCCCCCATCAATACCCCGACACTCCCCCCATCAATACCCCGACACTCCCCCCATCAATACCCCGACACTCCCCCATCAATACCTCGACACTCCCCCCCATCAATACCCCGACACACTCCCCCCATCAATACCCCGACACTCCCCCCCATCAATACCCCGACACTCCCCCCATCAATACCCCGACAGTCCCCCATCAATACCTCGACACTCCCCCCCATCAATACCCCGACACACTCCCCCCATCAATACCCCGACACTCCCCCCCCATCAATACCCCGACACTCCCCCCGTCAATACCCCGACACTCCCCCATCAATACCTCGACACTCCCCCCCATCAATACCCCGACACTCCCCCCCATCAATACCCCGACACTCCCCCCATCAATACCCCGACACTCCCCCATCAATACCTCGACACTCCCCCCCATCAATACCCCGACACTTCCCCCATCAATACCCCGACACTCCCCCATCAATACCCCGACACTCCCCCCCATCAATACCCCGACACTCCCCCCCCATCAATACCCCGACACTCCCCCATCAATACTCCGACATTCCCCCCATCAATACCCCGACACTCCCCCATCAATACCCCGACACTCCCCATCAATACCCAGACACTCCCCCATCAATACCCAGACACTCCCCCATCAATACCCCGACACTCCCCATCAATACCTCGACACTCCCCCATCAATACCCCGACACTCCCCCATCAATACCCCGACACTCCCCCATCAATACCCCGACACCTCCCCATCAATACCCCGACACTCCCCATCAATACCCCGACACTCCCCCATCAATACCCCGACACTCCCCATCAATACCCCGACACTCCCCCATCAATACCCCGACACTCCCCCATCAATACCCCGACACTCCCCCATCAATACCCCGACACTCACCCATCAATACCCCGACACTCCCCCCATCAATACCCCGACACTCCCCCATCAATACTCCGACATTCCCCCATCAATACCCCGACACTCCCCCATCAATACCCCGACACTCCCCATCAATACCCCGACACTCCCCCATCAATACCCCAACACTCCCCCCCATCAATACCGCGACACTCCCCCATCAATTCCCCGACACTCCCCATTCAATACCCCGACACTCCCCCATCAATACCCCGACACTCCCCCATCAATACCCCAACACTCCCCGTCAATACCCCGACACTCCCCCATCAATACCCCAACACTCCCCCCATCAATACCCCGACACTCCCCCATCAATACCCCGACACTCCCCCACCAATACCTCGACACTCCCCCCCATCAATACCCCGACACTCCCCCATCAATACCTCGACACTCCCCCCCATCAATACCCCGACACACTCCCCCCATCAATACCCCGACACTCCCCCCCATCAATACCCCGACACTCCCCCCATCAATACCCCGACACTCCCCCATCAATACCTCGACACTCCCCCCCATCAATACCCCGACACACTCCCCCCATCAATACCCCGACACTCCCCCCCATCAATACCCCGACACTCCCCCCATCAATACCCCGACAGTCCCCCATCAATACCTCGACACTCCCCCCCATCAATACCCCGACACACTCCCCCCATCAATACCCCGACACTCCCCCCCCATCAATACCCCGACACTCCCCTCGTCAATACCCCGACACTCCCCCATCAATACCTCGACACTCCCCCCCATCAATACCCCGACACTCCCCCCCATCAATACCCCGACACTCCCCCCATCAATACCCCGACACTCCCCCATCAATACCTCGACACTCCCCCCCATCAATACCCCGACACTCCCCCCATCAATACCCCGACACTCCCCCCCATCAATACCCCGACACTCCCCCCCCATCAATACCCCGACACTCCCCCATCAATACTCCGACATTCCCCCCATCAATACCCCGACACTCCCCCATCAATACCCCGACACTCCCCATCAATACCCAGACACTCCCCCATCAATACCCCGACACTCCCCATCAATACCCTGACACTCCCCCATCAATACCTCGACACTCCCCCATCAATACCCCGACACTCCCCCATCAATACCTCGACACTCCCCCATCAATACCCCGACACTCACCCCATCAATACCCCGACACTCCCCCATCAATACCTCGACACTCCCCCATCAATACCCCGACACTCCCCCCCATCAATACCCCGACACTCCCCCATCAATACCTCGACACTCCCCCCCATCAATACCCCGACACACTCCCCCCATCAATACCCCGACACTCCCCCCCCATCAATACCCCGACACTCCCTCCATCAATACCCCGACACTCCCCCATCAATACCCCGACACACCCCCCCATCAATACCCCGACACTCCCCCCCATCAAAACCCCGACACACCCCCCCATCAATACCCCGACACTCCCCCATCAATACTCCGACATTCCCCCCATCAATACCCCGACACTCCCCCCCATCAATACCCCGACACTCCCCATCAATACCCCGACACTCCCCCATCAATACCCCGACACTCCCCATCAATACCCCGACACTCCCCCATCAATACCCCGACACTCCCCCATCAATACCCCGACACTCCCCCATCAATACCCCGACACTCCCCCATCAATACCCCGACACTCCCCATCAATACCCCGACACTCCCCCATCAATACCCCGACACTCCCCATCAATACCCCGACACTCCCCCATCAATACCCCGACACTCCCCCCCATCAATACCCCGACACTCCCCATCAATACCCCGACACTCCCCCATCAATACCCCGACACTCCCCATCAATACCCCGACACTCCCCCATCAATACCCCGACACTCCCCCATCAATACCCCGACACTCCCCCATCAATACCCCGACACTCCCCCATCAATACCCCGACACTCCCCATCAATACCCCGACACTCCCCCCATCAATACCCCGACACTCCCCCATCAATACTCCGACACTCACCCATCAATACCCCGACACTCACCCATCAATACCCCAACACTCCCCATCAATACCCCGACACTCCCCCCCATCAATACCCCGACACTCCCCCATCAATACCCCGACACTCACCCATCAATACCCCGACACTCACCCATCAATACCCCGACACTCACCCATCAATACCCCAACACTCCCCATCAATACCCCGACACTCCCCCCCATCAATACCCCGACACTCCCCATCAATACCCCGACACTCGCCCCCATCAATACCCCGACACACCCCCCCATCAATACCCCGACACTCCCCCATCAATACCCCGACACTCCCCCATCAATACCCCGACACTCCCCCATCAATACCCCAACACTCCCCCCCATCAATACCCCGACACTCCCCCATCAATTCCCCGACACTCCCCCATCAATACCCCGACACTCCCCCCCATCAATACCCCGACACTCCCCCCCATCAATACCCCGACACTCCCCCCCATCAATACCCCGACACTCACCCCCATCAATACCCCGACACTCCCCCCATCAATACCCCGACACCCCCCCATCAATACCCCGACACTCCCCCATCAATACCCCGACACTCCCCCATCAATACCCCAACACTCCCCCCATCAATACCCCGACACTCCCCCCATCAATACCCCGACACTCCCCCATCAATACCCCGACACTCCCCCCATCAATACCCCGACACTCCCCCATCAATACCCCGACACTCCCCCATCAATACCCCGACACTCCCCCATCAATACCCCGACACTCCCCCATCAACACACCGACACTCCCCCATCAATACCCCGACACTCCCCCATCAATACCCCGACACACCCCCATCAATACCCCGACACTCCCCCACCAATACCTCGACACTCCCCCCCATCAATACCCCGACACTCCCCCATCAATACCTCGACACTCCCCCCCATCAATACCCCGACACACTCCCCCCATCAATACCCCGACACTCCCCCCATCAATACCCCGACACTCCCCCCATCAATACCCCGACACTCCCCCATCAATACCTCGACACTCCCCCCCATCAATACCCCGACACACTCCCCCCATCAATACCCCGACACTCCCCCCCATCAATACCCCGACACTCCCCCCATCAATACCCCGACAGTCCCCCATCAATACCTCGACACTCCCCCCCATCAATACCCCGACACACTCCCCCCATCAATACCCCGACACTCCCCCCCCATCAATACCCCGACACTCCCCCCGTCAATACCCCGACACTCCCCCATCAATACCTCGACACTCCCCCCCATCAATACCCCGACACTCCCCCCCATCAATACCCCGACACTCCCCCCATCAATACCCCGACACTCCCCCATCAATACCTCGACACTCCCCCCCATCAATACCCCGACACTTCCCCCATCAATACCCCGACACTCCCCCATCAATACCCCGACACTCCCCCCCATCAATACCCCGACACTCCCCCCCCATCAATACCCCGACACTCCCCCATCAATACTCCGACATTCCCCCCATCAATACCCCGACACTCCCCCATCAATACCCCGACACTCCCCATCAATACCCAGACACTCCCCCATCAATACCCAGACACTCCCCCATCAATACCCCGACACTCCCCATCAATACCTCGACACTCCCCCATCAATACCCCGACACTCCCCCATCAATACCCCGACACTCCCCCATCAATACCCCGACACCTCCCCATCAATACCCCGACACTCCCCATCAATACCCCGACACTCCCCCATCAATACCCCGACACTCCCCATCAATACCCCGACACTCCCCCATCAATACCCCGACAGTCCCCCATCAATACCCCGACACTCCCCCATCAATACCCCGACACTCACCCATCAATACCCCGACACTCCCCCCATCAATACCCCGACACTCCCCCATCAATACTCCGACATTCCCCCATCAATACCCCGACACTCCCCCATCAATACCCCGACACTCCCCATCAATACCCCGACACTCCCCCATCAATACCCCAACACTCCCCCCCATCAATACCGCGACACTCCCCCATCAATTCCCCGACACTCCCCATTCAATACCCCGACACTCCCCCATCAATACCCCGACACTCCCCCATCAATACCCCAACACTCCCCGTCAATACCCCGACACTCCCCCATCAATACCCCAACACTCCCCCCATCAATACCCCGACACTCCCCCCATCAATACCCCGACACTCCCCCATCAATACCCCGACACTCCCCCCATCAATACCCCGACACTCCCCCCCATCAATACCCCGACACTCCCCCCCATCAATACCCCGACACTCCCCCATCAATTCCCCGACACCCCCCCATCAATACCCCGACACTCCCCCATCAATACCCCGACACTCCCCCATCAATACCCCGACACTCCCCATCAATACCCCGACACTCCCCCATCAATACCCCGACACTCCCCATCAATACCCCGACACTCCCCCATCAATACCCCGACACTCCCCCATCAATACCCCAACACTCCCCCCCATCAATACCCCGACACTCCCCCATCAATTCCCCGACACTCCCCCATCAATACCCCGACACTCCCCCCCATCAATACCCCGACACTCCCCCCCATCAATACCCCGACACTCCCCCCCATCAATACCCCGACACTCCCCCCCATCAATACCCCGACACTCCCCCCCATCAATACCCCGACACTCCCCCATCAATACCCCGACACTCCCCCATCAATACCCCGACACTCCCCCATCAATACCCCAACACTCCCCCCATCAATACCCCGACACTCCCCCCATCAATACCCCGACACTCCCCCATCAATACCCCGACACTCCCCCCATCAATACCCCGACACTCCCCCATCAATACCCCGACACTCCCCCATCAATACCCCGACACTCCCCCATCAATACCCCGACACTCCCCCATCAATACCCCGACACTCCCCCATCAATACCCCGACACTCCCCCATCAATACCCCGACACTCCCCCATCAATACCCCGACACTCCCCCACCAATACCTCGACACTCCCCCCCATCAATACCCCGACACTCCCCCATCAATACCTCGACACCCCCCCCATCAATACCCCGACACACTCCCCCCATCAATACCCCGACACTCCCCCCCATCAATAACCCGACACTCCCCCCATCAATACCCCGACACTCCCCCATCAATACCTCGACACTCCCCCCCATCAATACCCCGACACTCCCCCCCATCAATACCCCGACACTCCCCCCATCAATACCCCGACACTCCCCCCATCAATACCCCGACACTCCCCCCCATCAATACCCCGACACTCCCCCCATCAATACCCCGACACTCCCCCATCAATACCCCGACACTCCCCCCCCATCAATACCCCGACACTCCCCCCCCATCAATACCCCGACACTCCCCCATCAATACTCCGACATTCCCCCCATCAATACCCCGACACTCCCCCATCAATACCCCGACACTCCCCATCAATACCCAGACACTCCCCCATCAATACCCCGACACTCCCCATCAATACCTCGACACTCCCCCATCAATACCCCGACACTCCCCCATCAATACCCCGACACTCCCCCATCAATACCCCGACACCTCCCCATCAATACCTCGACACTCCCCCATCAATACCCCGACACTCCCCCATCAATACCCCAACACTCCCCATCAATACCCCGACACTCCCCCATCAATACCCCAACACTCCCCCCATCAATACCCCGACACTCCCCCCATCAATACCCCGACACTCCCCCATCAATACCCCGACACTCCCCCCATCAATACCCCGACACTCCCCCCCATCAATACCCAGACACTCCCCCCCATCAATACCCCGACACTCCCCCATCAATTCCCCGACACCCCCCCATCAATACCCCGACACTCCCCCATCAATACCCCGACACTCCCCCATCAATACCCCGACACTCCCCCCATCAATACCCCGACACTCCCCCCCATCAATACCCAGACACTCCCCCCCATCAATACCCCGACACTCCCCCATCAATTCCCCGACACCCCCCCATCAATACCCCGACACTCCCCCATCAATACCCCGACACTCCCCCATCAATACTCCGACACTCCCCCATCAATACCCCGACACTCCCCCATCAATACCCTGACACTCCCCCATCAATACCTCGACACTCCCCCATCAATACCCCGACACTCCCCCATCAATACCTCGACACTCCCCCATCAATACCCCGACACTCCCCCATCAATTCCCCGACACTCCCCCATCAATACCCCGACACTCCCCCATCAATACCCCGACACTCCCCCATCAATACCCCGACACTCCCCATCAATACCCCGACACTCCCCCATCAATACCCCAACACTCCCCCCATCAATACCCCGACACTCCCCCCATCAATACCCCGACACTCCCCCATCAATAGCCCGACACTCCCCCCATCAATACCCCGACACTCCCCCCCATCAATACCCCGACACTCCCCCCCATCAATACCCCGACACTCCCCCATCAATTCCCCGACACTCCCCCATCAATACCCCGACACTCCCCCATCAATACCCCGACACTCCCCCATCAATACCCCGACACTCCCCCATCAATACCCCGACACTCCCCCATCAATACCCCGACACTCCCCCATCAATACCCTGACACTCCCCAATCAATACCTCGACACTCCCCCATCAATACCCCGACACTCCCCCATCAATACCTCGACACTCCCCCATCAATACCCCGACACTCACCCCATCAATACCCCGACACTCCCCCATCAATACCTCGACACTCCCCCATCAATACCCCGACACTCCCCCCCATCAATACCCCGACACTCCCCCATCAATACCTCGACACACTCCCCCCATCAATACCCCGACACTCCCCCCCCATCAATACCCCGACACTCCCTCCATCAATACCCCGACACTCCCCCATCAATACCCCGACACTCCCCCATCAATACCCCGACACTCCCCCATCAATACCCTGACACTCCCCCATCAATACCTCGACACTCCCCCATCAATACCCCGACACTCCCCCATCAATACCTCGACACTCCCCCATCAATACCCCGACACTCACCCCATCAATACCCCGACACTCCCCCATCAATACCTCGACACTCCCCCATCAATACCCCGACACTCCCCCCCATCAATACCCCGACACTCCCCCATCAATACCACGACACTCCCCCCCATCAATACCCCGACACACTCCCCCCATCAATACCCCGACCCCCCCCCCCCCATCAATACCCCGACACTCCCTCCATCAATACCCCGACACTCCCCCATCAATACCCCGACACTCCCCCCCATCAATACCCCGACACTCCCCCCCATCAATACCCCGACACACCCCCCCATCAATACCCCGACACTCCCCCATCAATACTCCGACATTCCCCCCATCAATACCCCGACACTCCCCCCCATCAATACCCCGACACTCCCCATCAATACCCCGACACTCCCCCATCAATACCCCGACACTCCCCATCAATACCCCGACACTCCCCCATCAATACCCCGACACTCCCCCATCAATACCCCGACACTCCCCCATCAATACCCCGACACTCCCCCATCAATACCCCGACACTCCCCATCAATACCCCGACACTCCCCCATCAATACCCCGGCACTCCCCATCAATACCCCGACACTCCCCCCATCAATATCCCGACACTCCCCCATCAATACCCCGACACTCCCCCATCAATACCCCGACACTCCCCCATCAATACCCCGACACTCCCCATCAATACCCCGACACTCCCCCCATCAATACCCCGACACTCCCCCATCAATACTCCGACACTCACCCATCAATACCCCGACACTCACCCATCAATACCCCAACACTCCCCATCAATACCCCGACACTCCCCCCCATCAATACCCCGACACTCCCCCATCAATACCCCGACACTCACCCATCAATACCCCGACACTCACCCATCAATACCCCAACACTCCCCATCAATACCCCGACACTCCCCCCCATCAATACCCCGACACTCCCCATCAATACCCCTACACTCCCCCCCATCAATACCCCGACACTTCCCCCCATCAATACCCCGACACTCCCCCATCAATACCCCGACACTCCCCCATCAATACCCCGACACTCCCCCATCAATACCCCAACACTCCCCCCCATCAATACCCCGACACTCCCCCATCAATTCCCCGACACTCCCCCATCAATACCCCGACACTCCCCCCCATCAATACCCCGACACTCCCCCCCCATCAATACCCCGACACTCCCCCCCATCAATACCCCGACACTCCCCCCCATCAATACCCCGACACTCCCCCCCATCAATACCCCGACACTCCCCCATCAATACCCCGAAACTCCCCCATCAATACCCCGACACTCCCCCCATCAATACCCCGACACTCCCCCCATCAATACCCCGACACTCCCCCATCAATACCCCGACACTCCCCCCATCAATACCCCGACACTCCCCCCCATCAATACCCCGACACTCCCCCCCATCAATACCCCGACACTCCCCCATCAATACCCCGACACTCCCCCATCAATACCCCGACACTCCCCCATCAATACCCCGACACTCCCCCATCAATACCCCGACACTCCCCCATCAATACCCCGACACTCCCCCATCAATACCCCGACACTCCCCCACCAATACCTCGACACTCCCCCCCATCAATACCCCGACACTCCCCCATCAATACCTCGACACTCCCCCCCATCAATACCCCGACACACTCCCCCCATCAATACCCCGACACTCCCCCCCATCAATACCCCGACACTCCCCCCATCAATACCCCGACACTCCCCCATCAATACCTCGACACTCCCCCCCATCAATACCCCGACACACTCCCCCCATCAATACCCCGACACTCCCCCCCATCAATACCCCGACACTCCCCCCATCAATACCCCGACACTCCCCCATCAATACCTCGACACTCCCCCCCATCAATACCCCGACACACTCCCCCCATCAATACCCCGACACTCCCTCCCCATCAATACCCCGACACTCCCCCCATCAATACCCCGACACTCCCCCATCAATACCTCGACACTCCCCCCCATCAATACCCCGACACTCCCCCCCATCAATACCCCGACACTCCCCCCATCAATACCCCGACACTCCCCCCATCAATACTCCGACACTCCCCCCATCAATACCCCGACACTCCCTCCCATCAATACCCCGACACTCCCCCATCAATACCCCGACACTCCCCCCCATCAATACCCCGACACTCCCCCCCATCAATACTCCAACACTCCCCCATCAATACCCCGACACTCCCCCCCCATCAATACCCCGACACTCCCCCATCAATACCCCGACACTCCCCCCCATCAATACTCCAACACTCCCCCATCAATACCCCGACACTCCCCCCCATCAATACCCCGACACTCCCCCCCATCAATACCCCGACACTCCCCCCCATCAATACCCCGACACTCCCCCCCATCAATACCCCGACACTCCCCCATCAATACCCCGACACTCCCCCATCAATACCCCGACACTCCCCCATCAATACCCCGACACACCCCCCATCAATACCCCGACACTCCCCCATCAATACCCCGACACTCCCCCATCAATACCCCGACACTCCCCCCATCAATACCCCGACACTCCCCCATCAATACCCCGACACTCCCCCATCAATACCCCGACACTCCCCCATCAATACCCCGACACTCCCCCATCAATACCCCGACACTCCCCCATCAATACCCCGACACTCCCCCCCATCAATACCCCGACACTCCCCCATCAATAGCCCGACACTCCCCCATCAATACCCCGACACTCCCCCATCCATACCCCGACACTCCCCCCCATCAATACCCCGACACTCCCCCATCAATACCCCGACACTCCCCCATCAATACCCCGACACTCCCTCCCATCAATACCCCAACACTCCCCCATCAATTCCCCGACACTTTGGATGCAAAATTGGCTTGATGGCTGAAACCAGAGGGTGGTTGCAGAGGTTTGTTTTTCAAAGTGGAGGCCTGTGGCTAGCGGTGTGCCTCGGGGATCAGTGCTGGGTCCACAGTTATTTGTCATTTATATTAATGATTTGGATGAGAATATTGGGGGCATGGTTAGTAGGTTTGCAGATGACACCAAGATTGGTGGCATCGTGGACAGTGAGGAAAGTTATCTTAGAATCTTTGAATCCCTACAGCACAGAAAGAGGCCATTCGGCCCATCGAGTCTGCACCGACCACAATCCCACCCAGGACCTACTCCCATATCCCTACATATTTACCCACTAATCCCTCTAACCTACGCATCCCAGGACACTAAGGGCAATTTTAGCATGGCCAATCAACCTAACCCGCACATCTTTGGACTGTGGGAGGAAACCGGAGCACCCGGAGGAAACCCACGCAGACACGAGGAGAACGTGCAAACTCCACACAGACAGTGACCCAAGCCGGGAATCGAACCCAGGTCCCTGGAGCTGTGAAGCAGCAGTGCTAACCACTGTGCTACCGTGCCGCCTATCTTCAATTGCAACGGGATCTTGATCAATTGGGCCAGTGGGCTGACGAATGGCAGATGGAGTTTAAGTTAGATAAATGCGAGGTGATGCATTTTGGTAGATTGAACCAGGGCAGGACTTACTTAGTTAATGGTAGGGCATTGGGGAGAGTTACAGAACAAAGAGATCTCTGGGTACATGTTCATAGCTCCTTGAAAGTGGAGTCACAGGTGGACAGAGTGGTGAAGAAGGCATTCAGCATGCTTGGTTTCATCGGTCAGAACATTGAATACAGGAGTTGGGACGTCTTGTTGAAGTTGTACAAGACATTGGTAAGGCCACACTTGGAATACTGTCTGCAATTCTGGTCACCCTATTATAGAAAGGATATTATTAAACTCGAAAGAGTGCAGAAAAGATTTACTAGGATGCTACCAGGACTTGATGGATTGAGTTATAAGGAGCAGCTGAATAGACTGGGACTTTTTTCTCTCGAGTGTAGGAGGCTGAGGGGTGACCTTATAGAGGTCTATAAAATAATGAAGGGCATAGACAAGGTAGATCGTCAATATCTTTTCCCAAAGGTAGGGGAGTCTAAAACTAGAGGGCATAGGTTTAAGGTGAGAGGGGAGAGATACAAAAGTGTCCAGAGGGGCAATTTTTCACATAGAGGGTGGTGAGTGTCTGGAACAAGCTGCCAGAGGTAGTAGTAGAGGCGGGTACAATTTTATCTTTTAAAAAGCATTTAGATAGTTGCATGGGTACGATGGGTATAGAGGGATATGGGCCAAATGCGGGCAGTTGAGATTAGTTTAGGGGTTTAAAACAAAAGGGTGGCATGGACAAGTTGGGCCGAAGGGCCTGTTTCCATGCTGTAAACCTCTATGACTCACCCCCAACCAATACTCCGACACTGCCCCCCCATCATGACCATCGACATAACCGACCCCTTCATGACCCGCAGTGTAGCCCCCCCATGCCATAGCCCCCCCTGTGTAGCCTCCCTGTCATAGCCCCCACTCAGGCAATGCCTGGCCATGCCCCCAGCTGCCTGGGGGTTTCAGTGGTCTCTGAGAGCCCCCCCCCGGGTATGGCCATGGCACCAGGTCTCCGCGAATGATCCTTGCCGTTCTCACACTAGAGCAGTCGGAGTATGGTGTGCACTGGGAGTTGAACAGGCGAATACATATTTATATACTGCTTTAAATATGCTGCTCCACCTCTTGCCCTTTCAAAAAGCACAAAAAAAACAAAGGAATGTACAGCACAGGAACAGTCCATTTGGCCCTCCAAGCCTGTGCCGATGATGATGCTCTAACTAAACTAAAAAAACTTTCTGCCCTTACTCGGTCCGTATCCCTCTATTCCCTCCCTATTCATGGACCCATCCAGATGCCTCTTAAACGTTGCGAATGTGTCTGCATCCACCACCTCCTCTGGCAGCGCGTTCCAGGCACCCACCACTCTCTGCATGAAAAACCTTCCCCGCACATCTCCCTTAAACATTCGCCTTCTCACTTTGAATCTGTGCCCCCTTGTAGTTGGCACTTCCACCCTGGAGAAAAAGCCTCTGACTATCCACCCTGTCTGCGCCTCTCATCATTTTGTAGACCCTCTATCAGGTCTCCCCTCAGCCTCCGTCTTTCCAGTGTAAACAATCCAGGTTTATTGAACCTCTCCTCATAGCCGACACCCTCGAGACCAGGCACCATCCCAGTGAACCTTCTTTACACTCTCTTCAAAGCTTCCATGTCTTTCTGTGGTGACCAGAACTGCACACAATACCCCAAATGCGGCCTAACCAAGGTTTTATATAGCTGCAGCATGATTTCCCAACTCTTGTACTCAGTGCTCTGGCTGATGAAGACAAGCATTCCATGTGCCTTCTTATTCACCTTGGCCACCTGTGTTGCCACTTTTAGGGAACTGTGAACCTGCCGCCCAGATCCTTCTGTATGTTAATGTTCCAAAGGTTCCTAAGGGTTTTGGGTTCAGTCTGGTTCGCAGTAGAAAGGGACCAGGAGGATCACAAGCTGTTTGGTGCCAGGAATGAAACTGATTGTTAGGACCACATGCTATTTTCCCGGATCCACGCCTGGCGTGGTGAGGTTGGTGAATCATCCCACACATTTCTGTTCATTGGTGGTGCAGTGCCAGTGTATTCCTGCAGGTGGAGCTCTAGGGCCATTGATATGATGGACTCTTGTCTGCTCTTTCACAGAAACATTCACATCACACAAGGAGGCCATTTGGCCCATCAGTCTTCACTGGTTCTTTGAATGTGCAATTGACTTACTGTCATTCTCCCATCTTCTCCTGGATGACAGATGATATCTTTACTATTCTGGGGGTTTATTGTTTTATTGTGTTATCACCATAAGACTATGAGACGCAGGAGCAGAAGTAGGCCATTCGACCCATCGAGTCTGCTCTACTATTCAATGAGACCATGGGTGATCTGATATGATAATCCTCAACTTCACTCTCCTGCCATAACCCACGATTCCCTCACTAATTAAAATTCTGCCTGTCTCAGCCTTGAACATACTTAATGTCCCAGCTTCTGGTCCTAGGTTTCCTCACAAGGGGAAACAACCTCTCAGCATCTAGGTCACCTCTCATTCTTCTAAACTCCAATGAGTACAGGCCCAACGTACTTAATCTCTCCTCATAAGAAAATCCCTCCATACCCGGAATCAACCCATTGAACCTTCTCTGGACTCTCTCCAATGCCAGGATACCTTTCCATAGATAGGGGGACCTAAACTGTTCACAGTATTCCAGGTGTGATCTAACCAGCACCTTGTATAGTTTTAGCAAGAATTCCCTATTTTTATATCCATTCCCTTTGAAATAAAGGCCAACATTCCATTTCCCTATTCCCTGCTGAAGCTGCACGCGAGCTTTCTGTGATTTATGCATGAGGACCCCCCCCTCCCCAGTCCCTCTGTGCTGCAGCTTTCTGCAGCCTTTCTCCATTTAAATCATATCCAGCTCCTTTATTCTTCTGACCAAAGTGACTAACTTCACATTTCCCTACATTATCTTCCATCTGGGCGGCACGGTAGCACAGTGGTTAGCACTGCTGCTTCACAGCTCCAGGGTCCCGGGTTCGATTCCCGGCTCGGGTCACTGTCTGTGTGGAGTTTGCACATTCTCCTCGTGTCTGCGTGGGTTTCCTCCGGGTGCTCCGGTTTCCTCCCACAGTCCAAAGATGTGCGGGTTAGGTTGATTGGCCAGGTTAAAAAAAAACAAAAATTGCCCCTTAGAGTCCTGGGATGTGTAGGTTAGAGGGATTAGCGGGTAAATATGTGGGGGGAGGGCCTGGGTGGGATTGTGGTCGGTGCAGACTCGATGGGCCGAATGGCCTCCTTCTGCACTGTAGGGTTTCTATGATTCTATGATCTGCCCACTCACCTAACCTCTCTGTCTTCCTCAACACTTGCCTCCCACCTATTTTTGTGCCATCCACAAACTTGGCAAAGGTCCATTCACTTCCCTTGTCAAAGTCATTTATATATATTGTAAATAATTGTGACCCCAGCACTGATCTGTGGCATTCCGATAGTTACAGGTTGCCATCCTGAAAATGCCTCTCTAATTCCAACTCTTTGTCCTCTATCATTTAGCCAATTCTCTATCCATGCTAATATACCACCCCCAACACCATGGACTCTTATCTTATGAAGCAGTCTTTTGTGCTTAACAAATGCTTTTTGGAAATCCAAGTATATTACATCCACTGCTTTATCCTTTATCCTGCTCGTTACCACCGCAAAGAATTCTGATATATTTGTCAGGGATGATTTCCCCTTCATGAAGCCACGCTGAGTCTGTTTGATTATATCACGTATCTCACAATGCTCTGCTCTTACACACTTTATAATGGACTCTAACATTTTCCCAATGACAGATGCTAAGCTAACTGGCCTATAGTTACCTGTCTCTTCATCTCCCCCCACTTTCTTTTTAAATAACGATGCTACACTGGCAGTTTCCCAATCCTCTGGCACTTTTCCAGAGGTTAAGGATTCTTGGGGGATTACTACCAGCACATCCACTATCTCTGTAGCTATTTCATTTAACATTCCAGCATGCAACTCCTCAGGTCCCGGGGATTTATTGGACTTTAGTTTCCCTACTACTTTTTCTCCAGTGATAGTTATTGTAGTTTTTGGAATGTTACTGATGCCTGCCACCATGAAGACTGCCATTTCCTCCTTTCCCCAGTCTCACTCTGTAAGGAGCCTGTGACAATATTCCGCCTTTAAGAAATATATTTATCATTTGTCTATGCAGGATCTGTTGTAACAGTTTGTTTTTTTTATTACCTGAGCCGTCCTGTCTGTATACAGCAGCACTGTGTTGTTACTGCAGCAGCATAATTGATCTTAATTGCCGCAATGTTTATTTTATCTGAACTAATGCAGGATTCTGTTATTTTGTGTTTTCCCCGGGATATTGCAGAGTAGGGCACAATTAGGTTGATTGACAGGTAAGGTCATATGATTGGGTGTGGCTAGGCTTCTACAAATAATTCAAGATCAGTTGCTTTTTGGGAGAAGAAGTGCCTCTCTATTCCCCTCTCTGGAGTTTGGAGACTGGAATCCGCTCGGAAATAAATCTCTTTCTCTGAGATTCTGCTGTTGGGGGGAGTTGCTTTCCCTGGAGGTTGCTGTATGAGTATTAGAAGACAAGCATCTCTGTCTGGATCACTCACCAGGGTTAGAAGGTCTGAAATCTAGTACCTACTTAAGCATCTTTGGTTTCTGTTCTAACTGGTTCTAAAGAAGGGATTTACGTCAATGTGGGGGATACTGCTAAATTGGAACAGTAGAGATAGCTAGCTGTTAAGAATGATACTTTGTCATACTTAAGTATTTTAATTGATAAATGGACAATTTCATGTTTCCATATTATACTCCCTTTGCCAGATCTCTGCCTTACCTTAATCTATCTTTTTGTAGCCACATTATGTCCTCTTCACTGCTTACTTTCCCACCTATCTTTGTATAATCAACAAACTTGGCAACCATCTCTACCTCCAAGTCATGTTTATGATTGGTAAACCATTGAGGTCCTAGCACTGATCGCTATAGCACACCACTCACTACGTCTTGCTAACATGAAAATATTATGCCTACGCTCTGTTTCCTGTTAGCCAATGACCATATATCGTGTCTGATACCATGAGCTTTTATTTTCCCCAATAACCTTTGAAGTGGCATCTCACCAAATGCCTTCTGACAATCTAAGTCCAGTACATCTACCAGGTACCCTATAGTTACTGGCACTTCCTCAAAGAACCCCAATAAGTTAACCATCATGATTTCCTTTTTACAAAACCATGTTGACTCTGCCTGGTTACCTTGAGCTTATCCAAGTGTCCTGCTATAACAAGAGCTTCAATAATAGCTTCTAACATTTTCCCCATCACACTCCTTTTAACTCCCCACCCCCTTCCCCACTAACCACTCCCCCACCTAACCTCACGTGGTCTGCTGGAATATGGCACAGTTGTCAGTTTACCCATCCTCCTGCAGGAAGGTGCTACTAAAGGAAATGGCATATTGAGAAAGGCTTTTGTGAACAAAAGGGGAAGTGTTTCCACTGGGTAGTTAACTGAAAGGCATAGATTTACGGTAACCAGGAGCAACGTGAGGGAAAACAGATTTCAAAACGAAGGATTAGGATTTGGGAATTTTAGCTGATAAGGTCATGGAAACAGATTCAATAGCAGCTCTCAAAATAAATTTGAGAAATACTTCAAGAAGAAAAGAATTGCAGGGGTAGAGGGAATGTATGGGAATGGAACTAACTTGGCAATGCTTTCTGGAAGAAATAGTGCAGATTCAATGGGCTGAATGGCAACCGGCTGTGGTATACTCTTCCAGGATTCTACCAAAAGTTTATAAATGATATTGCAAGGGGATTAGAGTATCGGAATAAAGAAATCCTGCAGCAATTGTATAGGGGTTTGATGAGGCTACATCTTGAGCACTGTGTGCAATTTGTATCTCCACGTTCAACAAAAGATTGGAGGTAAAGTCTGAAGACAACAGAGCAGTTTATGCTCCGCTCAAAGCAAAAGTGAGACTAAGACCGGATGGTATGTCACACTTCCTTTCTCGTGATCCCAGGCTGATATCCAGGCAACTTACACCAGGATAGAGAGATTGTTTGGGTGGGAATTTCTATGCTATTGACTATCGCAGAGACAGCCTGCCATTGGCCAGTGGCAGGATATTCTGGCCCCACTGTTGTCAATGGAGTTTCCCGTTGAATGTATCCCCTGCCACGGTGGGCGTGCACAGTCAGTGGGACAGGGAAAAGTCTGGCTTCGGTCTCAGGGAATCACAAGACAGGAGGAGCAGCCTGGAAAATGGTGTTGAAAGCCAGAATCAGCTGTGACTGTATTGACTGGTGGAGCTGGCTTGATCAGCCACGTTCTATCTCATGTTCTTGTGATATCAAAACACTGAGAGGTCTGATGGTGAACATCCGGATTCCATGAGGAAGCATTAAGCCTCCCTTGTCCCAGGCTCCCCCTCTTTGACACTTCCCACTTGGGAATCTCTCTCTGATTACCTGCAGAACCACCCCTCCCCCCTTCTTATTGCTGCCACTGACAGGCTCTGGCTGTGATGTCCGGTTGCCCAGATCCCACTATCAGCGAGTGGCCATGCAGGCTTAAGATGGGACTGAACTTGGAGAATACTTTTCAAAACGAAACGCTGCCATTAAAGCCTGGCCTCGCCCGGTCTCCCGGCTTTCACTGGCTGCGTTTAGCCCACACCGTACTCCCACCATTGCCCTGGACAACATGGTCCTCGGCCTGCTCACCTTGAAGTAGTTGTGGAGATCATCTGAGAGGAAAGTATAAAACATTCTCCTGTCTTTTTTATCGCTCAGCCGATCATGGAAAACCCGGGTAACCTCGTGAGCAAACAGGATGATTGCTTTGTCTCTGGAGACAATGTCAGACTCATGAGCCAGGAGTAGGCCCTGTACCACCTACAGAAACAAGGCAAAACTGTCAGAAAAATGGACAGTCACCATCCACCCTCCCCCACCACACACACACACACACACACACACACAGAAAGACACACACACACAGACGCACACACACACACACACACAGAATCACACACACACACAGAATCACACACACAGAAACACACACACACACACAGAAACACACACACACACACACACAGAAACACACACACACACACAGAAAGACACACACACACACACAGAAAGACACACACACACACAGAAAGACACACACACACACAGACGCACACACACACACACAGAATCACACACACACACAGAATCACACACACAGAATCACACACACAGAAACACACACAGAGAATCGAGCACACAGAAACACACACACACACACACACAGAAACACACACACACACACACAGAAACAGAAACACACACACACACACACACACACACAGAAACACACACACACATACAGAAACACACACACACAGAAACACACACACACACACACAGAAACACACACACAGAAACACACACACACATACAGAAACACACACACAGAAACACACACAGAGAATCACACACACAGAAACACACACACACACAGAAACACACACACACACACAGAAACACACACACACACAGAAACACACACACACACAGAAACACACACACACACACACACAGAAACACACACACACACACACAGAAACACACACACACATACAGAAACACACACACACACACACACACAGAAACACACACATACAGAAACACACACACACACACAGAAACACACACACACACAGAAACACACACACATACAGAAACACACACACATACAGAAACACACACACACACAGAATCACACACACACACACAGAAACACACACACAGAATCACACACACAGAAACACACACACAGAAACACACGCACACAGAAACACACGCACACAGAAACACACGCACATAGAAACACACTCACACAGTAACACACTCACAGAAACACACACACATGCAGACACACACACATGCAGACACACACACACACACAGAAACACACACCCAGAAACACACACACACACACACACAGAACCGCACACGCAGAAACACACACACACACACACACAGAATCACACACACAGAAACACACACACACAGAAACACACACACACAGAAACACACACACACAGAAAAACACACACACAGAAACACACACAACGAGAATAACACTCACAGACACACACACACACACATGCAGACACACACACACACAGAAACACACACACAAACACAGAAACACACACCCAGAAACACACACCCAGAAACACACACACACAGAATCACACACACAGAAACACACGCACACAGAAACACACACACACAGAAACACACGCACACAGAAACACACGCACACAGAAACACACTCACAGAAACACACACACATGCAGACACACACACACACAGAAACACACACACAAACACAGAAACACACACCCAGAAACACACACCCAGAAACACACACACACAGAATCACACACACAGAAACACACGCACACAGAAACACACGCACACAGAAACACACGCACACAGAAACACACGCACACAGAAACACACACACATGCAGACACACACACACACAGAAACACACACACAAACACAGAAACACACACCCAGAAACACACACCCAGAAACACACACCCAGAAACACACACTCACACACAGAAACGCACACACAGAAACACACACACAGAAACACACACATACACACACAGAAACACACACACACACAGAAACACAGAAACACACACACACAGAAACACACACACACAGGAACACACACACACAGGAACACACACACAGAAACACACACACACACAGAAACACACACACACACACACAGAAACACACACACACACAGAAACACACACACAGAAACACAGAAACACACACACACAGAAACACACACACACACACAGAAACATACACACACACACAGAAACACACACACACACAGAAACATACACACACACAGACAGAAACACACCCACACACAGAAACACACAAACACAGAAACACACACACACACAAACACACACCACAGAAACACACACACACACACACACACAGAAACACACACACAGAAACAGAAACACACGCACAGAAACACACACACACACACAGAAACACACACACACACAGAAACACACACACACAGAAACACACACAGACAGAAACACACACACAGACAGAAACACACAGACAGAAACACACACACACAGAAACACACACAGAAACACACACACAGAAACACACACACAGAAACACAGAAACACACACACAGAAACACACACACAGAAACACACACACAGAAACACACACACACAGAAACACACACACACAGAAACACACACACAGAAACACACACAGAGAAACACACACAGGAACACACACACTCAGAAACACACAGACAGAAACACACACACAGAAATACACACACGCACACACACACACAGAAACACACACACACACACAGAAACACACACACACACACAGAAACACACACACACACACACACACAGAAACACACACACACATACAGAAACACACACACACAGAAACACACACACACACACAGACACAGAAACACACACACACATACAGAAACACACACACAGAAACACACACAGAGAATCACACACACAGAAACACACACACACACAGAAACACACACACACACACACAGAAACACACACACACACACACAGAAACACACACACACACAGAAACACACACACACACAGAAACACACACACACACAGAAACACACACACATACACACACAGAAACACACACACACATACAGAAACACACACACACACAGAAACACACAGAAACACACACATACAGAAACACACACACACATACAGAAACACACACACACACAGAAACACACACACAGAAACACACACACAGAAACACACACATACACACACAGAAACACACACACACACAGAAACACAGAAACACACACACACAGAAACACACACACACAGGAACACACACACACAGAAACACACACACACACAGAAACACACACACACACACACAGTAACACACACACACACAGAAACACACACACACAGAAACACACACACACAGAAACACACACACACACACAGAAACATACACACACACACAGAAACACACACACACACAGAAACATACACACACACAGACAGAAACACACCCACACACAGAAACACACAAACACAGAAACACACACACACCACAGAAACACACACACACACACAGAAACACACACACAGAAACAGAAACACACGCACAGAAACACACACACACACACAGAAACACACACACACACACACAGAAACACACACACACAGAAACACACACAGACGGAAACACACACACAGACAGAAACACACAGACAGAAACACACACACACAGAAACACACACAGAAACACACACACAGAAACACACACCAGAAACACACACACACAGAAACACACACACAGAAACACACACACAGAAACACACACACAGAAACACA
>NW_027592709.1:37500-47206 GCF_964213995.1 Mustelus asterias
GCACACACAGAAACATACACACCCACACACAGAAACACACACACCCACACACAGATACACACCCTCACACAGAAACACACGCACACAGAAAAAAACACACACAGAAAAACACACACACACACAGAAACACACACTCACAGAAACACACACACACAGAAACACACGCACACAGAATAAAACACACACACACACAGAAGCACACACTCACAGAAACACACACACACACAGAAAGACACACACATACAGAATAAAACACACACAGAAAAACACACACACAGAAACACACACACAGAAGCATACACACAGAAATACACACACACACACACAGAAACACACACACACACACAGAAACACACACAGAAACACACACACAGAAACACACACACACGGAAACACACACAGAGAAACACACACACACAGAAACACACACACACGGAAACACACACACACGGAAACACACACAGAGAAACACACACACACAGAAACACACACGCACACAGAAACACACACAAAAACACACACACACACGGAAACACACACACACAGAAACACACACACACGGAAACACACACACAGACACACACAGAAACACACACACAGAAACACACACACAGAAACACACACACAGAAACACACACAGAAACACACACAGAGACGCACACACACAGAAACACACACACACAGAAACACACACACAGAAACATACACACAGAGAAACACACACACACAGAAATGATGATTCACTGAGCTGGAGTATTAAACAGTATTAATGATGATTCAGTGAGCTGGAGTATTAATCAGTATTAATGATGATGCTGTGAGCTGGAGCATTAATCAGTAGTAATGATGATTCAGTGAGCTGGAGTATTAATCAGTATTAATGATGGTTCAGTGAGCTGGAGTATTAATCAGTATTAATGATGATTCAGTGAGCTGGAGTATTAATCAGTATTAATGGTGATGCTGTGAGCTGGGGTATTAATCAGTATTAATGATTATTCACTGAGCTGGAGTATTATTCAGTATTAATTGTGGTTCAGTGAGCTGGAATATTAATCAGTATTAGTGATGATTCAGTGAGCTGGAGTATTAATCAGTATTAATGATGATTCAGTGAGCTGGAGTATTAATCAGTATTAATGATGATTCAGTGAGCTGGAGTATGAACCAGTATTAATGATGATTCAGTGAGCTGGAGTATTAATCAGTATTAATGGTGATGCTGTGAGCTGGGGTATTAATCAGTATTAATGATTATTCACTGAGCTGGAGTATTATTCAGTATTAATTATGATTCAGTGAGCTGGAGTATTAATCACAATTAATGATGATTCAGTGAGCTGGAGTACTAACCAGTATTAATGATGATTCAGTGAGCTGGAGTATTAATCAGTATTAATGACGATTCAGTGAGCTGGAGTATTAATCAGTATTAATGACGATTCAGTGAGCTGGAGTATTAATCTGTATTAATGATGATGCTTTGAGCTGGAGTATTAATCAGTATTATTGATGATAGAACAAAGAACAAAGAACAATACAGCACAGGAACAGGCCCTTCGGCCCTCCAAGCCTGCGCTGCTCCCTGGTCCAAACTAGACCATTCTTTTGTATCCCTCCATTCCCACTCCGTTCATGTCGCTATCTAGATAAGTCTTAAACGTTCCCAGTGTGTCCGCCTCCACCACCTTGCCCGGCAGCGCATTCCAGGCCCCCACCACCCTCTGTGTACAATACGTCCTTCTGATATCCGTGTTAAACCTCCCCTTCCTCACCTTGAACCTATGACCCCTCGTGAACGTCACCACCGACCTGGGAAAAAGCTTCCCACCGTTCACCCTATCTATGCCTTTCATAATTTTATACACCCCTATTAGGCCACCCGTCATCCTCCGTCTTTCCAGTGAGAACAACCCCAGTTTACCCAATCTCTCCTCATAACTAAGCCCTTCCATACCAGGCAGCATCCTGGTAAACCTCCCCTGCACTCTCTGTAAAGCCTCCACGTCCTTCTGGTAGTGTGGCGACCAGAACTGGGCGCAGTATTCCAAATGCGACCGAACCAACGCTCTATACAACCGCAACATCAGACCCCAACTTTTATACTCTATGCCCCATCCTATAAAGGCAAGCATGCCATATGCCTTCTTCACCACCTTCTCCACCTGTGACGTCACCTTCAAGGATCTGTGGACTTGCACATCCAGGTCCCTCTGCGTATCTACACCCTTTATGGTTCTGCCATTTATCGTATTGCTCCCTCCTACGTTAGTTCTGATGCTGGGAGCTGGAGGATTGATCAGTGTTAATGATTCAGTGAGCTGGAGTATTAATCTGTATTAATGATGGTGCTGTGAGCTGGAGTATTAATCGGTATTAATGATGATTCAGTGAGCTGGACTATTAATCAGTATTAATGATGATTCAGTGAGCGGGAGCACTAATCAGCGTTACTGATGATTCAGTGGGCTGGAGTATTAATGAGTATTAATGATGATTCACTGAGCTGGAGTATTAATCAATATTAATGATGAGTCAGTGAGGTGGGGCATTCATCTGTATTAGTGATGATTCAGGGAGCCGGAGTATTAATCAGTATAAATGATGATTCAGTGAGCTGGTGTATTAATCAGTATTAATGATGATTCAGTGAGCTGGAGCATTAATCATTATTAATGATGATTCAGTGAGCTGGAGTATTAATCAATATTAATGATGATTCAGTGAGCCGGAGTATTAATCAGTATAAATGATGATTCAGTGAGTTGGTGTATAAATCTGTATTAATGATGATTCATTGAGTTGGAGTATTAGTCAGTGTTGATGATGATTCAGTGAGCTTGAGCATTAATCGGTATTAATGATGATCCAGTGAGCTGCAGTATTAATCAGTATTAATGGTGATTCAGTGAGCTGGAGTATTAATCAGCATTAATGAGGCTTCTGTGATCTGGAGTATTAATCAGTATTAATCATGATTCACTGAGCTGAAGTATTATTCAGTATTAATGGTGGTTCAGTGAGCTGGAGTATTAATCAGTATTAATGATGATTCAGTGAGCTGCAGTATTAATCAATAATAATGATGATTCAGGGAGCTGGAGTATTAAGCAGTATTAATGATGATTCAGTGATCTGGAGTATTAATCAGTATTAATGGTGGTTCAGTGAGCTGGAGTATTAATCAGTATTAATGATTATTCACTGAGCTGGAGTATTATTCAATATTAATTGTGGTTCAGTGAGCTGGAGTATTAATCAGTATTAATGGTGATTCAGTGAGCTGGAGTATTAATCAATATTAATGATGGTTCAGTGAGCTGGAGTATTAATCAATATTAATGATGGTTCAGTGAGCTGGAGTATTAATCACTATTAATGATGATTCAGTGAGCTGGAGTATTAATCAGTATTAATGATGATGCTGTGAGCTGGAGGATTAATCAGTGTTAATGATTCAGTGAGCTGGAGTATTAATCTGTATTAATGATGATGCTGTGAGCTGGAGTATTAATCGGTATTAATGATGATTCAGTGAGCTAGACTATTAATCAGTATTAATGATGATTCAGTGAGTGGGAGCATTAATCAGCATTACTGATGATTCAGTGGGCTGGAGTATTAATGAGTATTAATCCTGATTCACTGAGCTGGAGTATTATTCAGTATTAATGGTGGTTCAGCGAGCTGGAGTATTAATCAGTATTAATGATGATTCACTGAGCTGGAGCATTAATCAGTGTTAATGATGATTCAGTGAGCTGGAGCATTAATCAGTAGTAATGATGATTCAGTGAGCTGGAGTATTAATCAGTATTAATGATGATTCACTGAGCTGGAGTATTAATCAGTATTAATGATGATTCAGTGAGCTGGAGCATTAATCAATATTAATGATGATTCAGTGAGCTGGAGTATTAACCAGTATTAATGATGATTCAGTGAGCTGGTGCATTAATCAGTATTAATGATGATTTAGTGAGCTGGAGCATTAATCAATATTAATGATGATTCATTGAGTTGGAGTATTAACCAGTATTAATGATGATTCAGTGAGCTGGAGTATTAATCAGTATTAATGATTATTCACTGAGCTGGAGCATTAATCAGTATTAATGATGATTCAGTGAGCTGGAGTATTAATCAGTATTAATGATGATTCACTGTGCTGGAGTATTAACCAGTATTAATGATGATTCAGTGAGCTGGAATATTAACCAGTATTAATGATGATTCAGTGAGCTGGTGCATTAATCAGTATTAATGATGATTCAGTGAGCTGGAGCATTAATCAATATTAATGATGATTCATTGAGTTGGAGTATTAACCAGTATTAATGATGATTCAGTGAGCTGGAGTATTAATCAGTATTAATGATGATTCACTGAGCTGGAGCATTAATCAGTATTAATGATGATTCAGTGAGCTGGAGTATTAATCAGTATTAATGATGATTCACTGAGCTGGAGCATTAATCAGTATTAATGATGATTCACTGAGCTGGAGCATTAATCAGTGTTAATGATAATTTAGGTAGCTGGAGTATTAATCAGTATTAATGATGATTGAGTGAGCTGGAGCTTTAATCAGTATTAATGATGATTCAGTGAACTGGGGGTGTATTTATCAGTATTAATGATTATTCAGTGAGCTGGAGTATTAATCAGTATTAATGATGATGCTGTGAGCTGGTGTACTGAGCAGTTTTAATGATGATTCAGTGAGCTGGTGCACTGAGCAGTGTTAATGATGATTCAGTGAGCTGGAGTATTAATCAGTATTAATGATGATGCTGTTAGCTGGTGTACTGAGCAATGTTAATGATGATTCAGTGAGCTGGTGCACTGAGCAGTGTTGGAATTATGTAACTATCGATGATGATCTGGATTACTTACTTTGGCAAGGTCCCGCATGTTGAAAGTGTAGTGTGGTTTGATTGGACTGGGCAGCATTTGACGGCACATCTTGTAATAAATGGTAATTGCTGCCATTACGAACAGGTCCTGGCAGTTCCGTACAATTGGCATGAAGTTTCTGCTCTCCAGGTGGCAGCCAACTTGTACCTGATGAAACCAGAATGGCAAATGAGTGCTGAAAAACACGTCTCACCAGCTGATCAAACTCAAGCACATGATCAGACCACTGCAATATTGCTTGTTCCACCTGACATCAGTGCACACACTGTACCTGTCCTGAGAGACTTTGCTGGGAACAGTCATGTGACTAGGGCGGTTGATGGAGGAGAACCGGTGGATGCGGTGTTTTTGGATTTCCAAAAGGCGTTTGATAAGGTGCCCCATAAAAGGCTGCTGAAGAAGATTAGGGCACACGGAGTTGGGGGTAGTGTGTTAAAGTGGATTGGGGACTGGCTATCCGACAGGAAGCAAAGAGTCGGAATAAATGGGTGTTTTTCCGGTTGGAGGAAGGTAACTAGTGGCGTGCCGCAGGGATCGGTACTCGGGCCGCAACTATTTACCATTTATATAGATGATCTGGAGGAGGGGACGGAGTGTAGGGTAACGAAGTTTGCAGACGACACAAAGATAAGTGGAAAAGTGAATCGTGTGGAGGACGGAGAAGATCTGCAGAGAGATTTGGACAGGCTGAGTGAGTGGGCGAGGATATGGCAAATGTGTATAACGTTGAGAAATGCGAGGTTATACACTTTGGAGGAAATAATAACAAATGGGATTACTATCTCAATGGAAACAAATTAAAACATGCTACCGTGCAAAGGGACCTGGGGGTCCTTGTGCATGAGACGCAAAAGCCCAGTCTGCAGGTACAACAGGTGATCAAGAAGGCAAATGGGATGTTGGCCTATATCGCGAGGGGGATAGAATATAAAAGCAGGGATGTCTTGATGCACCTGTACAGGGCATTGGTGAGGCCGCAGCTGGAATACTGTGTGCAGTATTGGTCCCCTTATATGAGGAAGGATATATTGGCATGGGAGGGAGTGCAGAGAAGGTTCACCAGGTTGATACCGGAGATGAGGGGTTTGGATTATGAGGAGAGGCTGAGGAGATTGGGTTTGTACTCGTTGGAGTTTAGAAGGATGAGGGGGGATCTTATGGAGACTTATAAGATAATGCGGGGGCTGGATAGGGTGGAGGCGGAGAGATTCTTTCCACTTAGTAAGGAAGTTAAAACTAGAGGACACAGCCTCAAAATAAAGGGGGGTCGGTTTAAGACAGAGTTGAGGAGGAACTTCTTCTCCCAGAGGGTGGTGAATCTCTGGAATTCTCTGCCCACTGAGGTGGTGGAGGCTACCTCGCTGAATATGTTTAAAGTGCGGATGGATGGATTCCTGATCGGTAAGGGAATTAAGGGTTATGGGGATCAGGCGGGTAAGTGGTACTGATCCACGTCAGATCAGCCATGATCTTATTGAATGGCGGGGCAGGCTCGAGGGGCTAGATGGCCTACTCCTGCTCCTATTTCTTATGTTCTTATGTTCTTGACTTTGAAGAAAAGTGAGATTTGATTTTGAGATGTTGGGGATAATCTCAAGCCTATGTTTGCCATCCCCGGGAATGGCAGCCGGGGCTCAGGATCTGCAAAACTCGATAGGTCATAAATCACACCAGTGAGATCGCAACTTTCAATTCTCGCTGCCCCTCACCAGTTACATAACGAGATTCACACCTATAATGGGCATGAACCTGATTGACATTCATTTCAATATATTTGCATTTCATTAAACGCCCCCACCATATATTAACCCTCCGCCATATATTCTCTCCCCACCATATCGATAAGAGTGACTACCGCACAGCCCTTGTGGAGACATTGAGAATACCCTTCATTGTGTTGTGTGGCACTATCACCGTGCTAAATGGGACAGACTTCAAACAGATCTCGCAACTCCAGACTGGGCATCCAGGAGGCGCTGTGGGCCATCAACAGCAGCAGAACTCCAGCACAATCTGCAACCCCATGGCCCGGCATAACCCCACTCAACCATTACCATCAAGCCAGGGGATCAACACTGGTTCAATGGAGTGTGCAGGAGGGCATGCCAGGAGCAGCACCAGGCATAACTAAAAATGTAGTGTCAACCTGGTGAAGCCACAACACAGGACAACACATGTGCCAAATGGCAAAAACAGCAAGTGATAGACAGAACTAAGCGATCCCACAACCATTGGATCAGATCCAGGCTCTGCAGTCATTCCACATCCAGTCGTGAATGGTGGTGGACAATTTAACAACTCACGGGAGGAGGAGGCTCCACAAATATCCCCATCCTCAGTGATGGAGGAGCCCAGCACATCAGTGCGAAAGATAAGGCTGAAGAATTCGCAGCAATCTTCAGCCAGAAGTGCCGAGTGCATGATCCATCTCCGCCTCCTCCAGTGGTCCCCAACATCTCAGATGCCGGTCTCCAGCCAATTCAATTCACTCTACGTGATGTCAAGAAACGGTTGGAGGCACTGGATACTGGCAAAGGCAATGGGCCCTGATAACATTCCGGCAATAGTACTGAAGACTTGTGCTCCAGAACTTGCTGCTCCCCTAGCCAAGCTCTTCCAGTACAGTTACAACACTGGCATCTACCCAACAATGTGGAGAATTGCCCAGGTATGTCCTGTACACAAAAAGGCAGGACAAATCCAACGCAGCCAATTATCGGCCAATCAGTCTACTCTCGATCATCAGTAAAGTGATGGAAGGGGTCATCGACAGCGCTATCAAGCAGCACCGTCTCAGCAATCACCTGCTCAGTGACGCCCAGTTTGGGTTTCGCCAGGGTCACTCAGCTCCTGACCTCATTACAGCCTTGGTTCAAACATGGACAAAAGAGCTGAATTCCAGAGGGGAGTTGAGAGTGACAGCCCTTGACATCAAGGCCGCATTCGACCGAGTGTGACATCAAGGAGCTCTACAAAACTGGAATCAATGGGTATCAGGGGGCAAAGTCTCTGCTGGTTGGAGTCATACCTGGTACATAGGAAGATGGGTTGTGGTTGTGGAGGGTCAGTCCATCTCAGCTCCAGGACATCTCTGCAGGAGTCCCTCAGGGGAGTGTCCTCGGCCCAACAATCTTCAGCTGCTTCATCAATGACCTTCTCCCCGTCATAAGGTCAGAAGTGGGGATGTTTGCCGATGATTGCACAATGTTCAGCACCATTCGCCACTCCTCAGATACTGAAGCAGTCCATGTTCAAATGCAGCAAGACCTGGACAATATCCAGGGCTTGGGCTGACAAGTGGCAGTAACATTCACGCCACACAAATGCCAGGCAATGACCATCACCAATAAGAGACACTCTAACCATCGCCCCTTGGACATTCAATGGTGTTACCATCACTGAATCCCCCACTGTCAACATCCTTGGGGTTACCATTGACCAGAAACTCAACTGGACTCACCACATAAACACAGTGGCTACAAGAGCAGGTCAGAGGGCTGGGAATCCTGCGGCGAGTAACTCACCTCCTGACTCCCCAAAGCTGTCCACCATCTACAAGGCACAAGTCAGGAGTGTGATGGAATACTCCCCACTTGCCTGGATGGGAGCAGCTCCAACAACACTCAAGAAGCTCGACACCATCCAGGACAAAGCAACCCATTTTCATTTGGCACCACATCCACAAACATCCTCCCTAACGGCATTGTGGGTCAACCCACAGCACAGGGACTGCAGTGATTCAAGAAGGCAGCTCATCACCACCTTCTCAAGGGCAACTAGGGATGGGCAATAAATGCTGGCCAGCCAGTGACACCCATGTTCCACAAATGAATTTGAAAGTATATTCATCCCCCCCCGTAGATTCCACCCCCCCCCCCCCCCCCCCCGGCGTAGATTCCCCCCCGGCGGTAGATTCCCCCGTGGGAGATTGCCCCCGCCATAGATACCTCTCCCATAGATCCCCCTTGTAGATTCCCCCCCCCCATAGATTCACCGTAGATTCACCCCCCCCGTAGATTCACCCCCCCATAGATTCAGCCCCCCGTAGATTCAGCCCCCCGTAGATTCACCCCCCCGTAGATTCACCCCCCCCGTAGATTCACCCCCCCGTAGATGCCCACACCGTAGATGCCCCCTCCAATAGATTTCCCCCCCCCCCCAATAGAATCCACCCCATCATAGATTCTCCCCACCGTAGAATTCACCCGCCCCCACGGTGGATTCACCCCGCTGTAAATTCCAGCCCCCCCATGACATACCACAGTTTATAACAGGTTCACCCAGACTTGAGCTTGTCGCGATGATCTTCCTGCAGCTGGAATGGTGAGTATAGCCCCCAGGCGGGGGAGAGATATGGCCAGGCAGTGTGCTGGCAATGCCCCACGGTTTGTCCCTTTGCACAGGTTGGCATTGCCAGATTGGCACCACCCTGGGCAGGGGGAGGCTCCAGTGGGGAGCGTCATGGGGGAGGGTGGGAGATTCGGTTATTTGTGCTGTTGGTGGGGGGCAGGTGTGGGAGCCAGGGATGCCAGGAACAGATGTTTGGGTTTGGGGGGGTCGGGGGAGGCAGGCGGATGGTGTCAGCATTGACTGTGTGGGTGGGGATTGGGGGTCCGATGTTTTGCGGGACGGCAGGAGGTGGTGCTGGGGGAGGGGGGTAAATTCCAGCTGTGATCGGGTGGGGGAAGGGGGGTAAATTCCAGCTTGTGATCGGGGGTAGGGGAAGGGGGGTAGATTCAGCTGTGATCGGGGTGGGGGGAAGGGGGGTAAATTCCAGCTGTGATCGGGG
>NW_027592710.1:2500-47203 GCF_964213995.1 Mustelus asterias
AGACACACACATTCTCCCCCTCACCCTCTCTTTCCCTGTGTGTCTCTCTCTCATGCATTCTCTCTCTCTCTGTCTCTCCCTTCCTCTCTCTCTCTTTCTGCCTCACATTCTCTCTCTCTGTCTCTCTTTCTCTCTGCTTTTCTCTGCCGGTCTCCTCTCTCTCTCTCTCGCTCACTGCCTCTCTCTCATTCTGTCTCTCTCTCATTCTCTCATCTCTCTCTCTCTCTCTGCTTGTCTCCTTCTCGTTCTTGGTCCCTCTCTCTCTCTGATTCTCTGTCCGTACTTGTCTCTGTGTGTTAGCCTCTCTCCCACTCTGCCTGTTCTCTGTCCGTCTCCCCTCTCTCTCTCTTTCTCTCTCCCATTCTCTCTCTACCATCTCGATCTCAGTCACTCAGCCTCTCTCACAGTCTATCTCTCTCTCTCTCTCTCAGACTCTGTCCCTCACTCTTTGTGCGTGTCTCTCAAATCTCTCTTTGTCTCCTGCTCTGCCACTTTCCCTCTCTGTCTCTCAATCTGTTTTCCCCATTCACTGTTTCTCTCTCTCTCTCTCCTTCCCTCTCTTTGTCTCCCTTTCCCCGCCTCCCCTTGCCAATCTCTCGGTGTGATTCAATGCTTTTCATGATACACGTTCAGATATGTGTTCCTCGCCTGGGTAAGAACCTCAGCTGAAACTCTGTGGCACCGAGTATGACATGACTTCGACGTAACCTTTACTGTAATGCATCACTTCCACAGCAATCTTCTCTGAATTAGAAGGTGTTGGGGAATTCGATTTCAATTAAAAGGGGCACAGTTGAAGGTACATTAGATGTCTGCGCTGTGTGGGTATTGACAAGAGGATTGAATCATCGTGGGGTGGCGGGGAGGGGCGGTGGGTGGAATGTGTCTAACGTGACAAAGACAACACTTAGTCACTTCAATTTGAGGGTTTGTTCCTGTCCATTTCTGTCTGTTCCTGTCTGTCCCCGTCTGTTCCCGTCTGTTTCTGCCTGTTCCTGTCTGTTCCCGTCTGTTCCCATCTGTTCCTGTCTGTTCCCGTCTGTTCCTGTCTGTTCCCGTCTGTTCCCATCTGTTCCCGTCTGTTTCTGCCTGTTCCCGTCTGTTTCTGCCTGTTCCCGTCTGTTTCTGCCTGTTCCCGTCTGTTTCTGCCTGTTCCTGTGTGTTCCTGTGTGTTCCTGTCCATTTCTGTCTGTTCCTGTCCAACTCTGTCTGTTTTTGTCCATTTCCATCTGTTCCCGTCTGTTTCTGCCTGTTCATGTCTGTTCCCGTCTGTTCCTGTCTGTTCCCGTCTGTTCCTGTCTGTTCCCGTCTGTTTCCGTCTGTTTCTGCCTGTTCCCGTCTGTTCCCATCTGTTCCTGTCTGTTCCCGTCTGTTCCTGTCTGTTCCCGTCTGTTCCTGTCTGTTCCCGTCTGTTCCCGTCTGTTTCTGCCTGTTCCTGCCTGTTCCCGTCTGTTTCTGTCTGTTCCTGTGTGTTCCTGTCCATTTCTGTCTGTTCCTGTCCAACTCTGTCTGTTTTTGTCTATTTCCGTCTGTCCCCGTCTGTCTCCGTCTGTTCCCGCCTGTTCCTGTCCATTTCTGTCTGTTCCTGTCTGTCTGTGGTAAACCACTGTTAAGCTTATTGCCTGTGTGTGTGTGTGACATGCCTGGACACGCCCCTGCCGGCCCTGCCTGAGACTCCTCCCCCCCTGGTCCAGGTATAAAGGTGACTGCTCCCAAACCCCTGCCTCAGTCTGGACCAGTTCATCGGCATGGGTGTGCTCCAAGTCTTTTGCGAATAAAAGCCTATTTGTTCTTGCATACAAACTAGTCTTTGCTTGATTGATAGTGCATCAATTTTATTCGCAAAAAGTTTTGGGATGGAGCAGATACTCAAACCCGAAAGATTAGAATTGGATCCTCAAGCCGTAGGAGCCTCGAACAGCTTCGATCACTGGCTGCGATGTTTCGAAACTTTCCTCACCGCCTCCACCTCTGTCGTCCGGACCGAAACCGACAAGCTCCACGTGCTCCACGCCCGGGTAAGCGATCAAGTATTCTCGATGATTAGAGACGCTGAAACTTACGAGGATGCGATCGAACTTTTAAAAGGCCAGTACAACAAACAGACTAATGTAATCTACGCCAGACATCTTCTGGCTACTTGCAGACAACAGCCGGGAGAATCGGGCGATCAGTTCCTGTGTGCGTTGCGAGCACTTGGCAGGGCCTGCAACTGCAAGGCCGTAACAACCGCCCAAAACACTGAGGACTTAATCAGAGATGCCTATGTCACGGGTATCGGGTCAAACTATATCCAACAACGACTGCTGGAACAGGGTGGGCTGGACCTACAAAAGACTGTGGCGCTTGCCGACTCGTTAGAGGTGGCCTTCCGTAGTCTCGAGGCCTACACCCCCGACCACGGGGACGCATCGTGGACACCGCAGTCGCTGCCACCTCTGTGCTCGGGACGGCCTCAGGCCTACGTCACGCCACGTCCCACCAATGACCCGACCGCTGCGGCAGTCTCCGGAGGCCCGAACTGCTACTTTTGCGGCCTGGGGAAGCACCCCCGACAACGCTGCCTGGCGAAGGATGCGATCTGCTCTGGGTGTGGAAAGAAGGGCCATTACGCGAAGGTATGCAGGGCGAAGTCGACCTCCAAGCCCAGTAGCGCCGCTTGCAACCCGCGGGGGCCGCCATCTTGGGCGCCGGTAGCCGCGTGTGAGCCGTGCGGGCCGCCATCTTGGATGCCTTCAGCCGCGTGTGAGCCGTGCGGGCCGCCATCTTGAACGCCTTCAGCCCCGTGTGAGCCGTGCGGGCCGCCATCTTGGACGCCATCAGCCTCATGTGGGCCGTGCGGGCCGCCATCTTGGATGCCATCAGTCGCGTGCGGGCCGCCATCTTGGACGCCATCAGCTGCGTCGCAAAATCCAACGGTGGCTTCGGTTACGCTGGACCAATCCAGGCCTCACCAACTTGCCAGGTCTATGATGGACATCGAGGTAAACGGTCGCACTACAAACTGTTTAGTTGACTGTGGGAGTACGGAGAGCTTTATTCACCCTAACACAGTGAGTCGCTATGCCCTTTCAGTACTGCCAGTGAAGCAAACGATCTCCATGGCTTCAAAGTCCCACTCGGTGGATGTCCTCGGGTACTGCGTGGCGACCCTGACTGTACGGGGCACAGTGTACAAAAACTTCAGGCTCCTCGTGCTGCCACAACCCTGCGCTGCCGTACTCCTGGGGCTAGATTTCCTGAGTCACCCTAAGAGTGTCACCATGGAGTATAATGGGCCTTTTCCCCCGCTCTCTGTTTGCAATCACCAGTTCTTAGATCGCCCACCGCGCACCACCTGCAGTCTCTTGACCCTTAAAGTCGCCCCTCCCTCACTGTTTGAAAATCTCACCCCCGACTGCAAGCCCATCGCCACCAAGAGCAGACGGTACAGTGCTGGAGACAGAGCTTTTATCAGGTCCGAAGTACAACGGCTCTAGGGGAGGGGATCATTGAGGCTAGTACCAGCCCCTGGAGAGCCCAAGTAGTAGTTGTTAAGACTGGGGAGAAACATTGCATGGTCATTGACTACAGTCAGACCATTAACCGCTACACACAGCTGGACGCGTACCCCCTCCCCCGCGTATCTGACATGGTTAATCAGATTGCGCAATATCGGGTGTTCTCCACCATCGACTTAAAATCTGCATACCACCAGCTCGCTATCCGCCCGGAAGACCGCCAATGTACTGCCTTCGAGACGGATGGCCGCCTCTATCACTTCCTTAGGGTCCCCTTCGGCGTCACCAACGGGGTCTCGGTTTTCCAGCGTGAGATGGACCGAATGGTAGACCAGAACGGGCTGCGGGCCACCTTCCCGTACCTGGATAACGTCACCATCTGCGGCCATGATCAGCAGGACCATGACGCCAACTTCCACAAATTCCTCCACACAGCAAATCTCCTTAACCTGACCTATAATAAGGAGAAGTGCATATTCTGCACACGCCGCCTCGCCATCCTTGGTTGTGTTGTGGAAAACGGGGTCATCGGTCCCGATCCCGACCGCATGCGTCCCCTCCTGGAACTCCCCCTCCCCACCAGCCTCAAAGCACTGAGGAGATGCCTGGGCTTCTTCTCGTATTACGCTCAGTGGGTCCCCAATTATGCGGATAAAGCCCGTCCGCTCATCAAATCCACCTCTTTTCCCCTGACGGCAGAGGCCCGCCTGGCCTTCGACGGCATCAAAGCAGACATCGCGAAGGCCACGATGCACGCTGTAGACGAATCCATCCCGTTCCAGGTGGAGAGCGATGCGTCTGACTTCGCCCTAGCCGCCACCCTTAACCAGGCGGGCAGACCCGTGGCCTTCTTCTCACGAACCCTCCAAGGCCCTGAAATTCGACACTCCTCTGTCGAGAAGGAGGCCCAAGCCATAGTGGAAGCTGTACGGCACTGGCGCCACTACTTAGCTGGTAAACGATTCACCCTACTCACGGACCAACGGTCAGTTGCATTCATGTTTAACAACACGCAGCGGGGCAAGATCAAAAATGATGAAATATTGAGGTGGAGAATCGAGCTTTCCGCCTACAATTACGACATCTTATACCGGCCCGGGAAGCTCAATGAACCCCCAGACGCCCTGTCCCGGGGAATATGTGCCAGCGCACAAATAGACCGATTGCAGGCTCTCCACAACGACCTCTGGCACCCGGGGGTCACCAGGTTTTTTCACTTTATTAAAGCCCATAACCTGCCCTACTCCATTGAGGAAGTCAGGTCCATAACCAGACACTGCCAGGTCTGCGCAGAGTGCAAGCCGCACTTCTATCGGCCAGACAGAGCACACCTCATAAAGGCCACCCGCCCTTTCGAACGCCTAAGCGTCGACTTCAAAGGCCCCCTCCCCTCTTCTGACCGCAACATATACTTCCTCAACGTCATTGACGAATATTCACGTTTCCCCTTCGCTATTCCCTGCCCGGATATGACCTCGGCCACAGTTGTCAGGGCCCTGCACAGCCTCTTCACCCTGTTCGGCTTCCCTAGCTATATCCATAGCGACCGGGGATCCTCCTTTATGAGTGATGAGCTGTGACAGGACCTGCTCTCCAAAGGCATAGCCTCGAGTAGGACCACCAGCTACAACCCCAGGGGGAACGAACAGGTAGAGAGGGAGAACGCGACAGTCTGGAAGGCCGTTTTACTAGCTCCGAGATCTAAAGGTCTTCCAGTCACCCGCTGGCAAGAGGTCCTCCCTGATGCACTACACTCGATTAGATCACTCCTTTGCACGGCTACCAGTGCTACCCCTCACGAAAGGATGTTTGTTTTCCCCAGAAAGTCCTCCTCGGGGACCTCACTACCGTCGTGGCTGACGTCCCCAGGCCCTGTCCTGCTCCGGAAGCACGTGAGGACCCATAAGTCGGACCCCCTGGTCGAAAGGGTCCAGCTCCTACACGCCAACCCCCAATACGCCTATGTGGCATACCCCAACGGGCGGGAGGACACGATCTCCATTCGAGACCTGGCACCCGTATGTGCCCCAGCGACCACGATGACCCCCAACCCCCGTATACAGCACGCCTGAGCCCCAGGAGCCGCCACCACGCACCCGACAATCGGAAGGGACGACAGACGACTCGAGTGACTACGGCCTGGCGCCTGAACCAACACCGCGGCCACCGGAACCGACACCAAAACCGGCACTACGGCGGTCGCAGCGGCAGACCAAGCCCCCAGAGAGACTGAATTTGTAAATTTGTAATTCTGTAAATATCGTTCCACCCACCTCACCCCCGCCGGACTCTTTTTTAAAAGCAGGGGGTGAATGTGGTAAACCACTGTTAGCTTATTGCCTGTGTGTGTGTGTGTGTGTGTGTGTGACATGCCTGGACACGCCCCTGCCGGCCCTGCCTGAGACTCCTCCCCCCCTGGGCCAGGTATAAAGGTGACTGCTCCCCACCCCCCCTGCCTCAGTCGTTGGACCAGTTCATCAGCATGGGTGTGTTCCAAGTCTTTGCGAATAAAAGCCTATTTGTTCTTGCATACAAACTAGTCTTTGCTTGATTGACAGTGCATCACTGTCCCTGTCCATTTATCTCTGTTCCTGTCCATTTATCTCTGTTCCTGTCCATTTCTACCTGTTCCTGTCCATTTCTGCCTGTTCCTGTCCATTTCTCTCTGTTCCTGTACATTTCTGCCTGTTCCTGTCCATTTCTCTCAGTTCCTGTCCATTTCTGTCTGTTCCTGTCCATTTCTGCCTGTTCCTGTCCATTTCTCTCTGTTCCTGTCCATTTCTGTCTGTTCCTGTCCATTTCTCTCTGTTCCTGTCCATTTCTGTCTGTTCCTGTCCATTTCTCTCTGTTCCTGCCCATTTCTCTCTGTTCCTGTCCATTTCTCTCAGTTCCTGTCCATTTCTCTCAGTTCCTGTCCATTTCTCTCTGTTCCTGTCCATTTCTCTCTGTTCCTGTCCATTTCTCTCTGTTCCTGTCCATTTCTGCCTGTTCCTGTCCATTTCTGTCTGTTCCTGTCCATTTCTCTCTGTTCCTGTCCATTTCTGTCTGTTCCTGTCCATTTCTCTCTGTTCCTGTCCATTTCTCTCTGTTCCTGTTCATTTCTCTCTGTTCCTGTCCATTTCTGCCTGTTCCTGTCCATTTCTCTCTGTTCCTGCCCATTTCTGTCTGTTCCTGTCCATTTCTCTCTGTTCCTGTCCATTTCTGCCTGTTCCTGTCCATTTCTGTCTGTTCCTGTCCATTTCTCTCTGTTCCTGTCCATTTCTCTCTGTTCCTGTCCATTTCTGTCTGTTCCTGTCCATTTCTCTCTGTTCCTGTCCATTTCTCTCTGTTCCTGTTCATTTCTCTCTGTTCCTGTCCATTTCTCTCTGTTCCTGTCCATTTCTCTCTGTTCCTGCCCATTTCTGTCTGTTCCTGTCCATTTCTCTCTGTTCCTGTCCATTTCTGCCTGTTCCTGTCCATTTCTGTCTGTTCCTGTCCATTTCTCTCTGTTCCTGTCCATTTCTCTCTGTTCCTGTCCATTTCTGTCTGTTCCTGTCCATTTCTCTCTGTTCCTGTCCATTTCTGCCTGTTCCTGTCCATTTCTGTCTGTTCCTGTCCATTTCTGTCTGTTCCTGTCCATTTCTCTCTGTTCCTGTCCATTTCTGCCTGTTCCTGTCCATTTCTGTCTGTTAAGAACATAAGAACATAAGAAATAGGAGCAGGAGTAGGCCATCTAGCCCCTCGAGCCTGCCCCGCCATTCAATAAGATCATGGCTGATCTGACGTGGATCAGTACCACTTACCCGCCTGATCCCCATAACCCTTAATTCCCTTACCGATCAGGAATCCATCCATCCGCGCTTTAAACATATTCAGCGAGGTAGCCTCCACCACCTCAGTGGGCAGAGAATTCCAGAGATTCACCACCCTCTGGGAGAAGAAGTTCCTCCTCAACTCTGTCTTAAACCGACCCCCCTTTATTTTGAGGCTGTGTCCTCTAGTTTTAACTTCCTTACTAAGTGGAAAGAATCTCTCCGCCTCCACCCTATCCAGCCCCCGCATTATCTTATAAGTCTCCATAAGATCCCCCCTCATCCTTCTAAACTCCAACGAGTACAAACCCAATCTCCTCAGCCTCTCCTCATAATCCAAACCCCTCATCTCCGGTATCAACCTGGTGAACCTTCTCTGCACTCCCTCCAATGCCAATATATCCTTCCTCATATAAGGGGACCAATACTGCACACAGTATTCCAGCTGCGGCCTCACCAATGCCCTATACAGGTGCATCAAGACGTCCCTGCTTTTATATTCTATCCCCCTCGCAATATAGGCCAACATCCCATTTGCCTTCTTGATCACCTGTTGTACCTGCAGACTGGGCTTTTGCGTCTCATGCACAAGGACCCCCAGGTCCCCTTGCACGGTAGCATGTTTTAATTTGTTTCCATTGAGATAGTAATCCCATTTGTTATTATTTCCTCCAAAGTGTATAACCTCGCATTTATCAACGTTATACTCCATTTGCCATATCCTCGCCCACTCACTCAGCCTGTCCAAATCTCTCTGCAGACCTTCTCCATCCTCCACACGATTCACTTTTCCACTTATCTTTGTGTCGTCTGCAAACTTCATTACCCTACACTCCGTCCCCTCCTCCAGATCATCTATATAAATGGTAAACAGTTGCGGCCCGAGTACCGATCCCTGCGGCACGCCACTAGTTACCTTCCTCCAACCGGAAAAACACCCATTTATTCCGACTCTTTGCTTCCTGTCGGATAGCCAGTCCCCAATCCACTTTAACACACTACCCCCAACTCCGTGTGCCCTAATCTTCTTCAGCAGCCTTTTATGGGGCACCTTATCAAACGCCTTTTGGAAATCCAAAAACACCGCATCCACCGGTTCTCCTCCATCAACCGCCCTAGTCACATCTTCATAAAAATCCAACATGTTCGTCAAGCACGACTTTCCCCTCATGAATCCATGCTGCATCTGATTGATCGAACCATTTCTATCCAGATGCCCTGCTATCTCCTCTTTAATAATGGATTCCAGCATTTTCCCTACTACAGACGTTAAGCTGACCGGCCTATAGTTACCCGCCTTTTGTCTCCTTCCTTTTTTAAACAGCAGCGTAACATTAGCCGTTTTCCAATTAACCGGCACTACCCCAGAAAGCAACGAGTTTTGATAAATAATCACTAACGCATCCACTATTACCTCTGACATTTCTTTCAATACCCTGGGATGCATTCCATCCGGACCCATGTCTGTTCCTGTCCATTTCTCTCTGTTCCTGTCCATTTCTGCCTGTTCCTGTCCATTTCTGTCTGTTCCTGTCCATTTCTCTCTGTTCCTGCCCATTTCTCTCTGTTCCTGTCCAATTCTCTCTGTTCCTGTCCATTTCCCTCTGTTCCTGTCCATTTCTGCCTGTTCCTGTCCATTACTGCCTGTTCCTGTCCATTTCTGTCTGTTCCTGTCCATTTCTCTCTGTTCCTGTCCATTTCTCTCTGTTCCTGTCCATTTCTCTCTGTTCCTGTCCATTTCTCTCTGTTCCTGTCCATTTCTGTCTGTTCCTGTCCATTTCTGTATGTTCCTGTCCATTTCTCTCTGTTCCTGTCCATTACTCTCTGTTCCTGTTCATTTCTCTCTGTTACTGTCCATTTCACTCTGTTCCTGTCCATTTCTCTCTGTTCCTGTCCATTTCTGTTTGTTCCTGTCCATTTCTCTCTGTTTCTGTCCATTTCTCTCTGTTCCTGTCCATTTCTGCCTGTTCCTGTCCATTTCTCTCTGTTTCGGTCCATTTCTCTCTGTTCCTGTCCATTTCTGCCTATTCCTGTCCATGTCACTCTGTTCCTGTCCATTTCTCTCTGTTCCTGTCCATTTCTCTCTGTTCCTGTCCATTTCTCTCTGTTTCTGTCCATTTCTCTCTGTTCCTGTCCATTTCTCTCTGTTCCTGTTCATTTCTGCCTGTTCCTGTCCATTTCTGTCTGTTCCTGTCCATTTCTGTCTGTTCCTGGCCATTTCTGTCTGTTCCTGTCCATTTCTGCCTGTTCCTGTCCATTTCTCTCTGTTCCTGTCCATTTCTCTCTGTTCCTGTCCATTTCTGTCTGTTTCTGTCCATTTCTCTCTGTTCCTGTCCATTTCTGCCTGTTCCTGTCCATTTCTCTCTGTTCCTGTCCATTTCTCTCTGTTCCTGTCCGTTTCTCTCTGTTCCTGTCCATTTCTCTCTGTTCCTGTCCATTTCAGCCTGTTCCTGTCCATTTCTCTCTGTTCCTGTCCATTTCTGCCTGTTCCTGTCCATTTCTCTCTGTTCCTGTCCATTTCACTCTGTTTCTGTCCAAATCTCTCTGTTCCTGTCCATTTCACTCTGTTCCTGTTCATTTCTGCCTGTTCCTGTCCATTTCTCTCTGTTCCTGTCCATTTCTCTCTGTTCCTGTCCATTTCAGCCTGTTCCTGTCCATTACTCTCTGTTCCTGTTCATTTCTCTCTGTTCCTGTCCATTTCTCTCTGTTCCTGTCCATTTCTCTCTGTTCCTGTCCATTTCTCTCTGTTCCTGTCCATTTCTCTCTGTTCCTGTCCGTTTCCCGCTGTTCCTGTCCATTTCTCTCTGTTCCTGTCCATTTCTCTCTGTTCCTGTCCATTTCTCTCTGTTCCTGTCCATTTCTCTCAGTTCCTGTCCATTTCTGTCTGTTCCTGTCCATTTCTGTCTGTTCCTGTCTATTTCTGTCTGTTCCTGTCCATTTCTGTCTGTTCCTGTCCATTTCTCTCTGTTCCTGTCCATTTCTCTCTGTTCCTGTCCATTTCTCTCTGTTCCTGTTCATTTCTGTCTGTTCCTGTCCATTTCTCTCTGTTCCTGTCCATTTCTCTCTGTTCCTGTTCATTTCTGTCTGTTCCTGTCCATTTATCTCTGTTCCTGTCCATTTCTGTCTGTTCCTGTCCATTTCTGTCTGTTCCTGTCCATTTCTCTCTGTTCCTGTCCATTTCTCGCTGTTCCTGTTCATTTCTGTCTGTTCCTGTCCATTTCTGTCTGTTCCTGTCCATTTCTGTCTGTTCCTGTCCATTTCTCTCTGTTCCTGTCTATTTCTGCCTGTTCCTGTCCATTTCAGCCTGTTCCTGTCCATTTCTCTCTGTTCCTGTCCATTTCTCTCTGTTCCTGTCCATTTCTGCCTGTTCCTGTCCATTTCTCTCTGTTCCTGTCCATTTCTCTCTGTTCCTGTCCATTTCTCTCTGTTCCTGTCCATTTCTCTCTGTTCCTGTCCATTTCTGCCTGTTCCTGTCCATTTCTCTCTGTTCCTGTCCATTTCTCTCTGTTCCTGTCCGTTTCTCTCTGTTCCTGTCCATTTCTCTCTGTTCCTGTCCATTTCAGCCTGTTCCTGTCCATTTCTCTCTGTTCCTGTCCATTTCTCTCTGTTCCTGTCCATTTCTGCCTGTTCCTGTCCATTTCTCTCTGTTCCTGTCCATTTCTGCCTGTTCCTGTCCATTTCACTCTGTTTCTGTCCATTTCTCTCTGTTCCTGTCCATTTCTCTCTGTTCCTGTTCATTTCTGCCTGTTCCTGTCCATTTCTCTCTGTTCCTGTCCATTTCTCTCTGTTCCTGTCCATTTCAGCCTGTTCCTGTCCATTACTCTCTGTTCCTGTTCATTTCTCTCTGTTCCTGTCCATTTCTCTCTGTTCCTGTCCATTTCTCTCTGTTCCTGTCCATTTCTCTCTGTTCCTGTCCATTTCTCTCTGTTCCTGTCCGTTTCCCGCTGTTCCTGTCCATTTCTCTCTGTTCCTGTCCATTTCTCTCTGTTCCTGTCCATTTCTCTCTGTTCCTGTCCATTTCTCTCAGTTCCTGTCCATTTCTGTCTGTTCCTGTCCATTTCTGTCTGTTCCTGTCCATTTCTCTCTGTTCCTGTCCATTTCTGTCTGTTCCTGTCAATTTCTCTCTGTTCCTGTCCATTTCTCTCTGTTCCTGTCCATTTCTCTCTGTTCCTGTTCATTTCTGTCTGTTCCTGTCCATTTCTCTCTGTTCCTGTCCATTTCTCTCTGTTCCTGTTCATTTCTGTCTGTTCCTGTCCATTTCTCTCTGTTCCTGTCCATTTCTGTCTGTTCCTGTCCATTTCTGTCTGTTCCTGTCCATTTCTCTCTGTTCCTGTCCATTTCAGCCTGTTCCTGTCCATTACTCTCTGTTCCTGTTCATTTCTCTCTGTTCCTGTCCGTTTCCCGCTGTTCCTGTCCATTTCTCTCTGTTCCTGTCCATTTCTCTCTGTTCCTGTTCATTTCTGTCTGTTCCTGTCCATTTCTGTCTGTTCCTGTCCATTTCTGTCTGTTCCTGTCCATTTCTCTCTGTTCCTGTCTATTTCTGCCTGTTCCTGTCCATTTCAGCCTGTTCCTGTCCATTTCTCTCTGTTCCTGTCCATTTCTCTCTGTTCCTGTCCATTTCTGCCTGTTCCTGTCCATTTCTCTCTGTTCCTGTCCATTTCTGCCTGTTCCTGTCCATTTCTCTCTGTTCCTGTCCATTTCTCTCTGTTCCTGTTCATTTCTCTCTGTTCCTGTCCATTTCTCTCTGTTCCTGTCCATTTCTCTCTGTACCTGTTCATTTCTGTCTGTTCCTGTCCATTTCTCTCTGTTCCTGTCCATTTCTGTCTGTTCCTGTCCATTTCTGTCTGTTCCTGTCCATTTCTGTCTGTTCCTGTCCATTTCTGCCTGTTCCTGTCCATTTCTCTCTGTTCCTGTCCATTTCTCTCAGTTCCTGTCCATTTCTGTCTGTTTCTGTCCATTTCTCTCTGTTCCTGTCCATTTCTCTCTGTTCCTGTCCATTTCTCTCTGTTCCTGTCCATTTCTGTCTGTTCCTGTCCGTTTCTCTCTGTTCCTGTCCATTTCTCTCTGTTCCTGTCCATTTCTCTCAGTTCCTGTCCATTTCTGTCTGTTTCTGTCCATTTCTCTCTGTTCCTGTCCATTTCTCTCTGTTCCTGTCCATTTCTCTCTGTTCCTGTCCATTTCTCTCTGTTCCTGTCCGTTTCTCTCTGTTCCTGTCCATTTCTCTCTGTTCCTGTCTATTTCTGCCTGTTCCTGTCCATTTCAGCCTGTTCCTGTCCATTTCTCTCTGTTCCTGTCCATTTCTCTCTGTTTCTGTCCATTTCACTCTGTTCCTGTCCATTTCTCTCTGCTCCTGTTCATTTCTTCCTGTTCCTGTCCATTTCTCTCTGTTCCTATCCATTTCTCTCTGTTCCTGTCCATTTCTCTCTGTTCCTGTCCATTTCTCTCTGTTCCTGTCCGTTTCCCGCTGTTCCTGTCCATTTCTCTCTGTTCCTGTCCATTTCTCTCTGTTCCTGTCCATTTCTCTCTGTTCCTGTCCATTTCTGCCTGTTCCTGTCCATTTCTGTCTGTTCCTGTCCATTTCTGTCTGTTCCTGTCTATTTCTGTCTGTTCCTGTCCATTTCTGTCTGTTCCTGTCCATTTCTCTCTGTTCCTGTCCATTTCTCTCTGTTCCTGTCCATTTCTCTCTGTTCCTGTTCATTTCTGTCTGTTCCTGTCCATTTCTCTCTGTTCCTGTCCATTTCTCTCTGTTGCTGTTCATTTCTGTCTGTTCCTGTCCATTTCTCTCTGTTCCTGTCCATTTCTGTCTGTTCCTGTCCATTTCTGTCTGTTCCTGTCCATTTCTCTCTGTTCCTGTCCATTTCTCTCTGTTCCTGTTCATTTCTGTCTGTTCCTGTCCATTTCTGTCTGTTCCTGTCCATTTCTGTCTGTTCCTGTCCATTTCTGTCTGTTCCTGTCCATTTCTCTCTGTTCCTGTCTATTTCTGCCTGTTCCTGTCCATTTCTGTCTGTTCCTGTCCATTTCTCTCTGTTCCTGTCCATTTCTCTCTGTTCCTGTCCATTTCTCTCTGTTCCTGTCCATTTCTCTCTGTTCCTGTCCATTTCTGTCTGTTCCTGTCCATTTCTCTCTGTTCCTGTCCATTTCTGTCTGTTCCTGTTCATTTCTGTCTGTTCCTGTCCATTTCTGTCTGTTCCTGTCCATTTCTGTCTGTTCCTGTCCATTTCTCTCTGTTCCTGTCCATTTCTCTCTGTTCCTGTCCATTTCTCTCTGTTCCTGTCCATTTCTCTCTGTTCCTGCCCATTTCTCTCTGTTCCTGTCCATTTCTCTCTGTTCCTGTCCATTTCTCTCTGTTCCTGTCCATTTCTGTCTGTTCCTGTCCATTTCTCTCTGTTCCTGTCCATTTCTCTCTGTTCCTGTCCATTTCTGCCTGTTCCTGTACATTTCTCTCTGTTCCTGTCCATTTCTGTCTGTTCCTGTCCATTTCTGTCTGTTCCTGTCCATTTCTGTCTGTTCCTGTCCATTTCTCTCTGTTCCTGTCCATTTCTGTCTGTTTCTGTCCATTTCTCTCTGCTCCTGTCCATTTCTGTCTGTTCCTGTCCATTTCTCTCTGTTCCTGTCCATTTCTCTCTGTTCCTGTCCATTTCTCTCTGTTCCTGTCCATTTCTGTCTGTTCCTGTCCATTTCTCTCTGTTCCTGTCCATTTCTCTCTGTTCCTGTCCATTTCTCTCTGCTCCTGTCCATTTCTCTCTGTTCCTGTCCATTTCTCTCTGTTCCTGTCCATTTCTGTCTGTTCCTGTCCATTTCTCTCTGTTCCTGTCCATTTCTCTCTGTTCCTGTCCATTTCTCTCTGTTCCTGTCCATTTCTCTCTGTTCCTGTCCATTTCTCTCTGTTCCTGTCCATTTCTCTCTGTTCCTGTCCATTTCTGCCTGTTCCTGTCCATTTCTGTCTGTTCCTGTCCATTTCCCTCTGTTCCTGTCCATTTCTGTCTGTTCCTGTCCATTTCTCTCTGTTCCTGTCCATTTCTCTCTGTTCCTGTCCATTTCTCTCTGTTCCTGTCCATTTCTCTCTGTTCCTGTCCATTTCTGTCTGTTCCTGTCCATTTCTCTCTGTTCCTGTCCATTTCTCTCTGTTCCTGTCCATTTCTGTCTGTTCCTGTCCATTTCTCTCTTTTCCTGTCCATTTCTGTCTGTTCCTGTCCATTTCTGCCTGTTCCTGTCCATTTCTGTCTGTTCCTGTCCATTTCTGCCTGTTCCTGTCCATTTCTCTCTGTTCCTGTCCATTTCTCTTTGTTCCTGTCCATTTCTCTCTGTTCCTGTCCATTTCTCTCTGTTCCTGTCCATTTCTCTCTGTTCCTGTCCATTTCACTCTGTTCCTGTCCATTTCTCTCTGTTCCTGTCCATTTCTCTCTGTTCCTGTCCATTTCTCTCTGTTTCTGTCCATTTCTCTCTGTTCCTGTCCAATTCTCTCTGTTCCTGTCCATTTCTCTCTGTTCCTGTCCATTTCTCTCTGTTCCTGTCCATTTCTGTCTGTTCCTGTCCATTTCTGCCTGTTTCTGTCCATTTCTCTCTGTTTCTGTCCATTTCTCTCTGTTCCTGTCCATTTCTGCCTGTTCCTGTCCATTTCTCTCTGTTTCTGTCCATTTCTGTCTGTTCCTATCCATTTCTGCCTGTTCCTGTCCATTTCTGTCTGTTCCTGTCCATTTCTGTCTGTTCCTGTCCATTTCTCTCTGTTCCTGTCCATTTCTGTCTGTTCCTGTCCATTTCTCTCTGTTCCTGTCCATTTCTCTCTGTTCCTGTCCATTTCTGTCTGTTCCTGTCCATTTCTGTCTGTTCCTGTCCATTTCTGCCTGTTCCTGTCCATTTCTGCCTGTTCCTGTCCATTTCTGCCTGTTCCTGTCCATTTATGTCTGTTCCTGTCCATTTTTGTCTGTTCCTGTCCATTTCTGCCTGTTCCTGTCCATTTCTGCCTGTTCATAGCTACACTTCTCAAGCCCCGGCAACATTCTTGTAAACCATGGATGCCGTGTTTGAGGGTTCAAGGACCGGTTTGCATTTCGGGGGCATCAAAGGAGGAGTTTGCGTTTTGGGCTCATGGAAGGAGGAGTTTGCGTTTCGGGGATGGAGAAGGAGGTGTTTACGTGTCGGGACGGGGAAGGATGGGGTTGCGTTTGGGGGAAGGGGAAGGAGGGGTTTGTGTTTCGGGGACGGGGGAGGAGGTGTTTACGTGTCGGGACGGGGAAGGATGGGGTTGCGTTTCGGGCACATGGAAGGAGGGGTTTGCGTTTCAGGGACGGGGAAGGAGGTGTTTACGTGCCGGGATGGGGAAGGATAGGGTTGCGTTTCGAGGACGGGGAAGGAGGGGTTTGTGTTTTGGGGACGGGGAAGGAGGGATTTGCATTTCGGGGATGGGGAAGGAGGTGTTTATGTGTCAGGGATGTGGACGGAGAGGCTTGTGTTTTAGGGCCGTGGCAGGATGGGTTTGCGTTTCAGGGATGTGGACAAAGGGGTTTGTGTTTTGGGGATGTGGACAAAGGGCTTTGCGTTTCCAGGATATGGACAGAGGGGTTTGCGTTTTGGGGACGAAAAAGGAGGGGATTGTGCTACGGAAACGGGGAAGGAGGGGTTTGCTTTTCAGGGAAGGAGTGGTTTGCGTTTCGGGGATGTGGAAGGAGGGGCTTCCGTTTTCGGGACGCGGAAAGAGGGTTTTCCTTTCCCGGGATGTGCACAAAGGGGTTTGAGTTTCGGGCATGTGGAGGAAGAGATTTGCATTTCCGGGATGTGGACGGAGGGGTTTGCGTTTTGGGGACGAAAATGGAGGGGATTGTGTTACAGAGATGGAGAAGGAGAGGTTTGCATTTCGGGGACGGGGAAAGAAGGGTTTGCATTTCGGGGATGGGGAAGGAATGGTTTGCGTTTCGGGGACGGAGAAGGAGGGGTTTGCGTTTCGGGGATGTGGAAGGAGGGGTTGGCATTTCAGGGACGGGGAGGAGCGGATTGGGCTTCAGGGACAGGGAAGGGGGGTTTGAGTTTTGGAGATGGGGAAGGAGGGATTTGCGTTTCAGGGACAGGGAAGGAGGGGATTGCGTTTCAGTGAAGGGGAAGGAGGCGTTTGCATTTTGGGGAAGGAGAGGTTTGCATTTCGGGGATGTGGAAGGAGGGGTTTACATTTCAGGGACAGGGAAGGAGGGGTTTGCATTTCGTGGATGTAGAAGGAGGGGTTTGCGTTTTGGGGATGGGGAAGGAGGGGTTTGCATTTCGGGGAAGGAGTGGTTTGCGTTTTAGGTATGTGGAAGGAGGGTTTGCGATTTGGGGATGTGGACAAAGGGGTTTGTGTTTCGGGCATGTGGATGAAGAGGTTTGCATTTCTAGGATGTGAATGGACGAGTTTGCCTGGGGATGAAAAAGGAAGGCATTGTGTTACGGAGATGGGGAAGGAAAGGTTTGCATTTCAGAGATGGGGAAGGAGAGGTTTGCATTTTGGGGATGGGGAAGGAGGGGTTTGCATTTTGGGGATGGGGAAGGAAGGGTTTGCATGTGGGGATGGGGAAGGAGGAGTTGGCGTTTCAGGGATGGGGAAGGAGTAGTTTGCGTTTCAGGGATGTGGAAGGAGGGGCTTGCGTTTTAGTAACACGGAAGGAGGGTTCGCGTTTTGGGGACAGGAAAGAAGGGGTGTGCATTTCGAGGGTTGGGAAGGAGCGATTTGCGTTTTGGGGATCATAGAAATCATAGAAACCCTACAGTGCAGAAGGAGGCCATTTGGCCCATCGAGTCTGCACCAACCACAATCCCACCCAGGCCCTACCCCCATATCCCTACATATTTACCCACTAACCCCTCTAACCGACACATCTCAGGACACTAAGGGGCAATTTTTAGCATGGCCAATCAACCTAACCCGCACATTTTTGGACTGTGGGAGGAAACCGGAGCACCCGGAGGAAACCCACGCAGACACGAGGAGAACGTGCAAACTCCACACAGACAGTGACCCAAGCCGGGAATCGAACCCAGGTCCCTGGAGCTGTGAAGCAGCAGTGCTAACCACTGCGCTACCGTGCGAGATGGGGAAGGAGGGTTTGCGTTTTGGGGATGTGGACAAAGGGGTTTGTGTTTCGGGCATATGGATGAAGAGGTTTGCATTTCCGGGATGTGGATGGGGAGGGTTTGCGTTTTGGGGACGAAAAAGGAAGGAATTGTGTTTCATGGATGGGGAAAGAGAGGTTTGTGTTTCATGGACAGGGAAGGAGGGGATTGCGTTTCGGGGACGGAGAAGGAGGGGTTGGTGTTTCAGGGATGGGGAAGGAGGGGTTGGCATTTCAGGGATGGGAAATGAGGGATTTGCATTTCGGGGAAGGAGTGGTTTGCCTTTCAGGGATGTGGAAAGAGAGGTTTAGGTTTCGAGGACAGCTAAAAAGGGGTTTGTGTTTCGGGGACGGGGAAGGAGGGGTTTGTGTTTTGGGGATGGGGAAGGAATGATTTGCGTTTTGGGGAATGAGTGGTTTGCGTTTCGGGGATGTGGAAGGAGGGGCTTGCATTTCGGGGATGGGGAAGGAGGGGTTTGTGTTTCGGGGATGGGGAAGGAGGGGTTTGCATTTCGGGGAAGGAGTGGTTTGTGTTTCGGGGATGTGGAAGGAGGGGCTTGCGTTTTAGGGACACGGAAGGAGGGTTTGCATTTCGGGAATGTGGACAAAGGGGTTTGTGTTTCGGGCATGTGGACGAAGAGATTTGCATTTCTGGGATGTGAACAGAGGGCTTTGCGGTTTGGGGATGAAAAAGGAGGGGATTGTGTTACGGAAAAAGGGGAGAGGTTTGCATTTCAGGGACGGGGAAGGAGGGGTTTGTGTTTTGGGAATAGGGAAGGAGGGTTTTGCATTTCGGGGATGGGGAAGGAGGGGTTTGCATTTCGGGGATGTGGAAGGAGGGGTTTGCATTTCTGAGATAGGGAAGGAGTGGTTTGAATTTTGGAGATAGAGTCACAGAGGTTTACAGCACGGAAACAGACCCTTCGGCCCAACTTGTCCATGCCGCCCATTTTTTTAAAAACCCAATCCCAATTGCCCGCATTTGGCCCATATCCCTCTATACCCATCTTACCCATGTAACTGTCTAAACGCTTTTTTAAAGAAAAAATTGTCCCCGCCTCTACTACTACCTCTGGCAGCTTGTTCCAGACACTCACCACCCTCTGTGTGAAAATATTGCCCCTCTGAGCACTTTTGTATCTCTCCCCTCTCACCTTAAACCTATGCCCTCTAGTTTTAGACTCCCCTACCTTTGGGAAAAGATATTGACTATCTAGCTGATCTGTGCCCCTCATTATTTTATAGACCTCTATACGATCACCCCTCAGCCTCCTACCCTCCAGAGAAAAAAGTCCCAGTCTATCCAGCCTCTCCTTATAACTCAATCCATCAAGTCCCGGTAGCATCCCACTAAATCTTTTCTGCACTCTTTCTAGTTTAATAATATCCTTTCTATAATGGGGTGACCAGAACTACACACAGTATTCCAAGTGTGGCCTTACCAATGTCTTGTACAACTTCAACAAGACGTCCCAACTCCTGTATTCAATGTTCTGACCGATGAAACCAAGCATGCCGAATGCCTTCTTCACCACTCTGTCCACCTGTGACTCCACTTTCAAGGAGCTATGAACCTGTATCCCTAGATCTCTTTGTTCTGTAACTCTCCCCAATGCTCTGTCATTAACTGAGTAAGTTAATATGAGGATGGGGAAGGAGTGGTTTGCATTTCGGGGATGGGTAAGGAGAGGTTTGCGTATCGGGGATGGGAAAAGAGGTGCTTGTGTTTTGGGGACGGGTAAGGAGGGGTTTGCGTTTTGGGGACGGGGAAGGAGGCATTTGCATTTTGGAGATGGGAAAGCAGGGGTATGCGTTTCAGGGCCGGGGAAGGAGGGATTTGTGTTTTGGGGAAGGAGGGGCTTGCATTTTGAGAATGGGGAAGGGGTGGTTTGCATTTCAGGAATGGGGAAGGAGGGGTTTGTGTTTTGGGATGGGGAAGGAGGAATTTGTGTTTCGTGGCAGGGAAGGAGGGGTTTGCGTTTCGGGGACGGGGAAGGAGGGGTTAGTGTTTTGGAGATGAGGAAGCAGTGGTTTGCGTTTCAGGGATGGGAAGGAGGCTTTGCGTTTCGGGGAAGGAGGGGCTTGCATTTCAGGAATGGGGAAGGAGGGTTTGCATTTCGGGGACAGAGAAGGGTTTGCATTTTGGTGAGGTGGAAGGAGGGTTTGCATTTTGGGGATGGGGAAGGAGGGGTTTGCGTTTTGAAGACGGGGGAGGAGGGTTTGTGTTTCGGGGCCAGAGAAGGAGTGGCTTGCATTTCGGGGATGGGGAAGGAGAGGGTTTCTGTTTCAAGGAAGGAGGGGTTTGAGTTTCGGGGATGGGGAAGGAGGGTTTTTTGTTTTGGAGACGGGGAAGGAGGGGTTTGCGTTTCAGGGAAGGAGTGGTTTGCGTTTCAGGGATGTGGAAAGAGGGGTTTGCATTTCAGGGACAGCTAAAGAGGGGTCTGTGTTTCGGGGATGGGGGAGGGGTTTGCGTTTCGGGGATGGGGAAGGAGGGGTTTGTGTTTCGGGGATGGGGAACGAATGGTTTGCATTTCGGGGAATGAGTGGTTTGCGTTTCAGGGATGTGGAAGGAGGGGCTTGCGTTTTAGGGACTCGGAAGGAGTGTTTGCATTTCAGGGACTGGGAAGGAGGGGTTTGCGTTTCGGGGATGGGGAAGGAATGGTTTGTGTTTCGGGGAATTAGTGGTTTGCGTTTGGGGATGTGGAAGGAGGGTTTGCGTTTCAGGGACATGGAAGGTGGGGTTTCTGTTTCAGGGGCAGGGAAGGAAGGGTTTGCGTTTTGGGGAAGGAATGGTTTGCGTTTTGGGAATGTGGAAGGAGGGACTTGCATTTTGGGGCTAGGGAAGGAGGGGTTTGCGTTTCAGGGATGGGGAAGGGGGATTTGCGTTTTGGGGATGGGGAAGGCGGGGTTTGCTTTTCGGGGACAGGGAAGGAGGGGTTTGCTTTCTAGGATGTGGAAGGAGGGGCTTGCATTTTAGGGATGTGGAAGGAGGGTTTGCGTTTTGGGGATGTGGACAAAGGGGTTTGTGTTTCGGGCATGTGGACGAAGAGGTTTGCATTTCTGGGATGTGGATGGAGGGGTTTGCATTTTGGGGATGAAAAAGTAAGGGATTGTGTTACGGAAATGGGGAAGGAGAGGTTTGTGTTTCATGGGATGGGGAAGGAGGGGTTTGCATTTCGGGGATGGGGAAGGAGGGGTTGGTGTTCCAGGGATGGGGAAGGAGGTGTCTGCATTTCAGGGATGGGGAAGGAGGGGTTTGCATTTTGGGGATGGGGAAGGAGGGGTTTGCGTTTTGGGGATGCGGAAGGAGGGGTTTGCATTTCGGGGAAGGAGTGGTTTGCATTTCAGGGATGTGGAAGGAAGGGTTTAAGTTTCGGGGACGGGGAAGGAGGGGTTTGTATTTGGGTGAAGTGGAAGGAGGGGTTCGAGTTTTGGGGATGGGGAAGGAGGGGTTTGTGTTTTGGGGACAGGAAAAGAGGGGTTTGCGTTTTGGGGAAGGAGTGGTTTGCGTTTTGGGGATGTGGAAAGAGGGATTCAGGTTGCGGGGACAGCTAAAGAGGGGTTTGCATTTCGGGGATGGGGAAGGAGGGGTTTGCGTTTCGGGGATGGGATGGGGGGATCTGCGTTTTGGAGACAGGGAAGGAGGGATTTGTGTTTTGGTGGTGGGGCTTGCGTTTTGGAAATGGGGAAGGAGGGGTTTGCGTTTCGGGGACGGGGAAGGAGGGGTTTGCTTTTCGGGGACAGGGAAGGAGGGGTTTGCTTTCTGGGATGTGGAAGGAGGGGCTTGCATTTTAGGGATGTGGAAGGAGGGTTTGCGTTTTGGGGATGTGGACAAAGGGGTTTGTGTTTCGGGCATGTGGACGAAGAGGTTTGCATTTCTGGGATGTGGATGGAGGGGTTTGCATTTTGGGGACGAAAAAGTAAGGGATTGTGTTACGGAAATGGGGAAGGAGAGGTTTGTGTTTCATGGGATGGGGAAGGAGGGGTTTGCATTTCGGGGATGGGGAAGGAGGGGTTGGCGTTTCAGGGATGGGGAAGGAGGTGTCTGCATTTCGGGGATGGGGAAGGAGGGGTTTGCATTTTGGGGATGGGGAAGGAGGGGTTTGCGTTTTGGGGATGCGGAAGGAGGGGTTTGCATTTTGGGGAAGGAGTGGTTTGCATTTCAGGGATGTGGAAGGAGGGGTTTAAGTTTCGGGGACGGGGAAGGAGGGGTTTGTATTTGGGTGAAGGGGAAGGAGGGGTTCGAGTTTTGGGGATGAGGGAGGAGGGGTTTGTGTTTTGGGGACAGGAAAAGAGGGGTTTGCGTTTTGGGGAAGGAGTGGTTTGCGTTTTGGGGATGTGGAAAGAGGGGTTCAGGTTGCGGGGACAGCTAAAGAGGGGTTTGCATTTCGGGGATGGGGAAGGAGGGGTTTGCGTTTCGGGGATGGGATGGGGGGATCTGCGTTTTGGAGACAGGGAAGGAGGGATTTGTGTTTTGGGGGTGGGGCTTGCGTTTTGGAAATGGGGAAGGAGGGGTTTGCGTTTCGGGGACGGGGAAGGAGGGGTTTGCATCTCGGGGGAGGGACTTGTGTTTTGGGAATAGGAAAGGAAGGGTTTGCATTTCAGAAACAGAAAAGGAGGGGATTGCGTTTCGGAGATGGGGAAGGAGAGGTTTGCATTTCAGGGATGGGGAAGGAGGGGTTGACATTTCAGGGACGGGGAAGGATGGGGTTTGCATTTCGTGGATGGGGAAGGAGCGGTTTACATTTTGGGAACAGGGAAGGAGTGGTGTGTGTTTTGGAGATGAGGAAGCAATGGTTCGCGTTTCACGGACAGAAAGGAGGCTTTGCATTTTGGGGAAGGAGGGGCTTGCATTTCAGGAATGGGGAGGGAGAGCTATGCATTTCGGGGACAGGGAAGGGTTTGCATTTCGGTGAGGTGGAAGGAGGGTTTGCATTTCGTGGACGGGGAAGGAGTGGTTTGCGTTTTGGGGACGGGGAAGGAGGTGCTTGCATTTTGAGGGTGGGGAAGGAGCGGTTGGCGTTTTGGGGATGGTGAAGGAGGGGGTTTGCGTTTCAGAGAAGGAGGGGTTTGCATTTCGGGACGGGGATGGAGGGATTTCCATTTTGGGGACGAGAAAGGAGGGGTTTACATTTCGGGGGAGGGGCTTGCATTTTGGGAATGGGGAAGGAGGGGTTTGCATTTCGGGGACAGGGAAGGAGGGGATTGCGTTTCGGAGATGGGGAAGGAGTGGTTTGCGCATTGGGGACGGGGAAGGAGGGGTTTGAGTTTCGGAGATGAAGAAAGAGTGGTTTGCATTTCCGGGGGCCTGGAAGAAGGAGTTTATGTTTCGGAGTGGGGAAGGAAGAGTTTGCGTTTTGGGGACAGGAAGGAGGCTGCGCGTTTCGGGGAAGGAGAGGCTTGCATTTCAGGAACGGGGGAGGGATATGCGTTTCGGGGACAGGGAAGGGTTTGCATTTTGGTGAGGTGGAAAGAGGGGTTTGTGTTTCGGGAATGGGGAAGGAGGAGTTTGTATTTTGGGGATGGGAAGGAGGGGTTTGCATTTCGGGGTTGGAGGAGGGGCTTGCATTTCGGGGATGGGGAAGGAGGGGATTGTGTTTCAGGGAAGGATGAGGTGGCATTTCAGGGAAAGAGGGGTTTGCGTTTCATGGATGGGAGAGGAGGGGTTTGCGTTTCAGGGACAGCGAAGGAGGGCTTTGCATTTCGGTGATGGAAAGGAGGGGTTTGTGTTTGGGGACGGGAAAGGAGGGGTTTGCTTTTCAGGAATGGGGAAGGAGGGGTTTGCATTTTGGGGATGGGAAGGTGGTGTTTGTGTTTTGGGGATGGGAAGGAGGGGCTTGCATTTGGGGGACGGGGAAAGAGGGGTTTGCATTTCGGGAACGGGAAAAGAGGGGTTTGAGTTTCAGGGATGGGGAAGGAGAGGTTTGCGTTTCGGGGACAGGGAAGGAGGGGTTTGCGTTTTGGGGAGGGCGAAGAAGGGGTTCGCGTTTCAGGGATGAGGGAGGAGTTTGCGTTTCGGGGACAGGGAAGGAGGAGTTTGCATTTCGGGAACGGGGAAAGAGGGGTTTGCGTTTGAGGACGGGAAAGGAGGAGTTTGCATTTCGGGGATGGGGAAGGAGGAGTTCGCGTTTCAGGGACAGGGATGGAGAGCTTTGCGTTTCGGGGAAGGAGGGATTTGTCTTTCGGGGAAGGAGGGGTTTGTCTTTCGGGGAAGGAGGGGTTTGCGTTTCGGGGATGGGGAAGGAGGGGTTGGCGTTTCAGGGATGGGGAAGGAGGGGTTGGCGTTTCGGGTACTGGGAAGGAGGGGTTCGCATTTCGGGGACTGGGAAGGAGGGGTTTGCGTTTCGGGGACGGGGAAAGAGGGGTTTGCGTTTTGGGGACAGGGAAGGAGGGGTTCGCGCAGCGGGACGGGGAAGGATGGGTTTGTGTTTCGCGGAAGGAGGGGTTTGCGTTTTGGGGAAGGAGGGTTTTGTCTTTTGGGGAAGGAGGGGTTTGCATTTCAGGGACGCGGAAGGAAGGGTTCACGTTTCAGGGACAGGGAAAGAGGGGTTCGCGTTTTGGGGAGGAGGGGTTCGCGTTTCAGGGAAGGAGGGGTTTGCGTTTTGGGGAAGGAGGGTTTTATCTTTCGGGGAAGGATGGGTTTGCATTTCAGGTACGGGGAAAGAGGGGTTCATGTTTTGGGGACAGGGAAGGGGGTTTTGCATTTCGGGGATGGGGAAGGAGGGGTTTGCGTTTTGGGGATGGGGAAGGAGGGGTTCGCGTTTCAGGGACGGGGAAGGAGGAGTTTGCGTTTCCGGGACGGGGAAGGAGGGGTTCGCGTTTCGGGAACAGGGAAGGAGGGGTTCACATTTCGGGAAGAAGGGGTTCGCATTTTCGGGACGGGGAAGGAGGGGTTTGCATTTTGAGGACGGGTAAGGAGGGGTTTATTTTTCGGGGACGGTGAAGGAGTGGTTTGTGTATCTGGGACGGGGAGGGAGGCATTTGCGTTTCAGGACAGGGAAGGAAGGGTTTACGTTTCGGGGATGGGGAATAAGAAGTTTGCATTTTGGGGACAGGGAAGGAGGGGTTTGCATTTTGGGGATGGGGAAGGAAGGGTTTGCGTTTCAGGGATGGGGAAGGAGGGGTTTGCGTTTCGGGGACGGGATGGAGGGGTTCATGTTTTGGGGACGGGGAAGGAGGGGTTGACATTTCGGGGTCAGAGAAGGAGGGGTTCACGTTTCAGGGACGGGGTAGAAGGGGTTTGGTCTTCAATGATGGGGAAGGAGGGGTTTGCGTTTCGGGACAGGGAAGGAGGGGTTTGCATTTTGGGGAGAAGGGGTTCGTGTTTTGCGGACGGGGAAGGAGGGTTTCGCATTTTGGGGATGGGGAAGGAGGGGTTTGCGTTTTGGGGACAGGGAAGGTGGGGTTCACGTTTTGGGGACGGGGAAGGAGGGGCTTGTGTTTTGGGGACGGGTAAGGACCGGTTTGCATTTTGGGGACGGGAAAGGAGGGTTTGCGTTCTGGGGACAGGGAAGGAGGGGTTTGTTTTTTAGGGACGGGGAAGGAGCGGTTTGCATTTCGGGAAGAAGGGGTTCACGTTTTGGGGACGGGGAAGGAGGGGTTTGTGCTTAGGGGACGGGTAAGGAGGGGTTTGTTTTTTGGGGACGGGAAAGGAGGGTTTGTGTTCTGGGGACAGGGAAGGAGGGGTTTGTTTTTTGGGGACAGGGAAGGAGGGGTTTGTGTATCGGGGACGGGGAAGGAGGGGTTTGCGTTTCAGGGACGGGAAAGGAGGAGTTCGCATTTTGGGGATGGGGAAGCAGGGATTTGCGTTTCGGGGATGGGGAAGGAGGGGTTTGCATTTCGGGGACAGAGAAGGAGGTGTTCGCATTTCGGGGACGGGGAAGGAGGGGGTTACGTTTTGGGGACGGAGAAGGAGGGGTTTGCATTTCAGGAATGGTGAAGGAGGGGTTTGCATTTCGGGGACGGGGAATGAGGAGTTCACGTTTCGGGGACAGGGAAGGAGGGGTTCGCGTTTCGGGGATGGGGAAGGAGGGGTTTGCGTTTTGGGGACGGGTAAGGAGGGGTTTGCGTTTTGGGGATGGGAAAGGAGGGTTTGCATTTTGGGGATGGGGAAGGAGGGATTTGCGTTTTGGGGATGGGAAAGGAGGGTTTGCATTTTGGGGATGGGGAAGGAGGGGTTTGTTTTTCGGGGACAGGGAAGGAGGGGTTTGCGTTTTGGGGATGGGGAAGGAGGGATTTGCGTTTTGGGGATGGGAAAGGAGGGTTTGCATTTTGGGGATGGGGAAGGAGGGGTTTGTTTTTCGGGGACGGGGAAGGAGGGGTTTGCGTTTTGGGGATGGGGAAGGAGGGATTTGCATTTCGGGGACGGGGACGGAGGGGTTTGCATTTTGGGAAGGAGTGGTTCGCGTTTCGGTGTGGAGGGGTTCGCGTTTTGGGGAGGAGGGGTGTGCATTTCGGGGAGGAGGGGTTCAAGTTTCGGGGCGGAGGGGTTCGCGTTTTGGGGTGGAGGGGTTCACGTTTTGGGGAGGAGGGGTTCGTGTTTTGGTTGGGAGGGGTTCATGTTTTGTGGAGGAGGGGTTCGCGTTTCGGGGAGGAGGAGTTCGCATTTCGGGGGAGGAGTTCGCGTTTTGGGGAGGAGGGGTTTGCGTTTTGGGAGGAGGGGTTCGCGTTTTGGGGTGGAGGGGTTTGCATTTCGGGGTGGAGAGGTTCGTGTTTTGGGGAGGAGGGGTTCATGTTTTAGGGAGGAGGGGTTCGTGCTTTGGGGTGGAGGGGTTTGCATTTCAGGGTGGAGGGGTTCGCGTTTCGGGGTGGAGGGGTTCACGTTTCGGGGAGGAGGGGTTCGCATTTCGGGGTGGATGGGGTTCACGTTTCGGGGTGGAGGGGCTCGTGCTTCTGGGTGGAGGGGTTCGTGCTTTGGGGTGGAGGGGTTTGCGTTTTGGGGTGGAGGGGTTCGCATTTCCCAGAGGAGGGGTTCGCGTTTCAGGGTGGAGTGGTTCACATTTTGGGGAGGAGCGGATTGCGTTTTTGGGTGGAGGGGTTCGCATTTTGGGGAGGAGGGGTTCGCATTTCGGGGTGGAGGGGTTTGCGTTTTGGGGAGGAGGGTTCGCGTTTTGGGGTGGAGGGGTTCATGCTTCAGGATGGAGGGGTTCGTGCTTTGGGGTGGAGGGGTTTGCGTTTCGGGGTGGAGGGGTTCGGGTTTCAGGGTGGAGGGGTTCGGGTTTTGGGGTGGAGGGGTTCGTGTTTCGGGGTGGATGGGTTCTTGTTTCGGGGTGGAGGGGTTTGTGTTTCGGGGTGGAGGGGTTCATGTTTCGGGGTGGAGGGGTTCGTGTTTCGGGGTGGAGGGGTTCGTGTTTCGGGGTGGATGTGTTCGTGTTTCGGGGTGGAGGGGTTCATGTTTCGGGGTGGAGGTGTTCGTGTTTCGGGGTGGAGGTGTTCGTGTTTCGGGGTGGAGGGGTTCGTGCTTTGGGGTGGAGGGGTTTGCGTTTCGGGGTGGAGGGGTTCGCATTTCAGGGTGGAGGGGTTCGCGTTTCAGGGTGGAGGGGTTCGCGTTTCGGGTGGGGGGGTTTGTGTTTCGGGGTGGAGGGGTTCGTGTTTTGGGGTGGAGGGGTTCGTGTTTCGGGGTGGAGGGGTTCATGTTTCGGGGTGGAGGGGTTCGTGTTTTGGGGTGGAGGGGTTCGTGTTTCGGGGAGGAGGTGTTCGTGTTTCGGGGTGGATGTGTTCGTGTTTCGGGGTGGAGGGGTTCATGTTTCGGGGTGGAGGTGTTCGTGTTTCGGGGTGGAGGTGTTCGTGTTTCAGGGTGGAGGGGTTCGTGTTTCGGGGTGGAGGGGTTCGTGTTTCGGGGTGGAGGGGTTCATGTTTCGGGGTGGAGGTGTTCGTGTTTCGGGAGAAGGGGTTCGTGTTTCGGGGTGGAGGGGTTCGTGTTTCGGGGTGGAGGGGTTCGTGTTTCGGGGTGGAGGTGTTCGTGTTTCGGGGTGGATGTGTTCATGTTTCGGGGTGAAGGGGTTCATGTTTCGGGGTGGAGGTGTTCGTGTTTCGGGGTGGAGGTGTTCGTGTTTCAGGGTGGAGGGGTTCGTGTTTCGGGGTGGAGGGGTTCGTGTTTCGGGGTGGAGGGGTTCGTGTTTCGGGGTGGAGGTGTTCGTGTTTCGGGAGAAGGGGTTCGTGTTTCGGGGTGGAGGGGTTTGTGTTTCGGGGAGAAGGGGTTTGTGTTTCGGGGTGGAGGGGTTCGTGTTTCGGGGTGGAGGGGTTCGTGTTTTGGGGTGGAGGGGTTTGTGTTTCGGGGAAAAGGGGTTCGTGCTTCGGGGTGGAGGGGTTCGTGCTTCGGGGAGAAGTGGTTCGTGTTTCGGGGAGAAGGGGTTCGTGTTTCGGGGAGAAGGGGTTCGTGTTTCAGGGAGAAGGGGTTCGTGTTTCGGGGAGAAGGGGTTCGTGTTTCGGGTGGAGGGGTTTGTGTTTCGGGAAAAAGGGGTTCGTGTTTCGAGGTGGAGGGGTTCGTGCTTCGGGGAGAAGTGGTTCGTGTTTCGGGGAGAAAGGGTTCGTGTTTCGGGGAGAAGGGGTTCATGTTTCGGGGAGAAGGGGTTCGTATTTCAGGGAGAAGGGGTTCGTGTTTCACGGAAAAGCGGTTCGTGTTTCGGCGTGGAGGGGTTCGTGTTGATACCGGGATGAGGGGTTTGGATTATGAGGAGAGGCTGAGGAGATTGGGTTTGTACTCGTTGGAGTTTAGAAGGATGAGGGGGGATCTTATGGAGACTTATAAGATAATGCGGGGGCTGGATAGGGTGGAGGCGGAGAGATTCTTTCCACTTAGTAAGGAAGTTAAAACTAGAGGACACAGCCTCAAAATAAAGGGGGGTCGGTTTAAGACAGAGTTGAGGAGGAACTTCTTCTCCCAGAGGGTGGTGAATCTCTGGAATTCTCTGCCCACTGAGGTGGTGGAGGCTACCTCGCTGAATATGTTTAAAGCGCGGATGGATGGATTCCTGATCGGTAAGGGAATTAAGGGTTATGGGGATCAGGCGGGTAAGTGATACTGATCCACGTCAGATCAGCCATGATCTTGTTGAATGGCGGGGCAGGCTCGAGGGGCTAGATGGCCTACTCCTGCTCCTATTTCTTATGTTCTTATGTGTTTCGGGGTGGAGGGGTTCGTGTTTCGGGGTGAAAGTGTTCGTGTTTCGGGAGAAGGGGTTCGTGTTTCGGGGTGAAGGGGTTCGTGTTTCGGGGTGGAGGGGTTCGTGTTTCAGGGTGGAGCGGTTTGTGTTTCGGGGAAAAGGGGTTTGTGTTTCGGGGTGGAGGGGTTCGTGTTTCGGGGTGGAGGGGTTCGTGCTTCGGGGAGAAGGGGTTCGTGTTTCGGGGAGAAGGGGTTCGTGTTTCGGGGAGAAGGGTTTGTGTTTCGCGGTGGAGGGGTTCGTGTTTCGGGGAAAGGGGTTCGTGTTTCGGGGAGAAGGGGTTCGTGTTTCGGGGATAAGGGGTTCGTGTTTCGGGGAGAAGGGGTTCGTGTTTCGGGGTGGAGGGGTTCGTGTTTCGGGGGAAGGGGTTTGTGTTTCGGGGTGGAGGGGTTCGTGTTTCGAGGAGAAGGGGTTTGTGTTTCGCGGTGGAGGGGTTCGTGTTTCGGGGAAAGGGGTTCGTGTTTCGGGGAGAAGGGGTTCGTGTTTCGGGGAGAAGGGGTTCATGTTTCGGGAGAAGGGGTTCGTGTTTCGGGGAGAAGGGGTTTGTGTTTCGGGGTGGAGGGGTTCGTGTTTCGGGGAGAAGGGGTTCGTGTTTCGGGGTGGAGGGGTTCGTGTTTCGGGGAGAAGGGGTTCGTGTTTCGGGGAGAAGGGGTTCGTGTTTCGGGGAGAAGGGGTTCGTGTTTCGGGGAGAAGGGGTTTGTGTTTCGGGGAGAAGGGGTTCGTGTTTCGGGGAGAAGGGGTTTGTGTTTCGGGGAGAAGGGGTTCGTGTTTCGGGGTGGAGGGGTTCGTGTTTCGGGGAGAAGGGGTTCGTGTTTCGGGGAGAAGGGGTTCGTGTTTCGGGGAGAAGGGGTTTGTGTTTCGGGGAGAAGGGGTTCGTGTTTCGGGGTGGAGGGGTTCGTGTTTCGGGGAGAAGGGGTTCGTGTTTCGGGGAGAAGGGGTTCGTGTTTCGGGGTGGAGGGGTTCGTGTTTCGGGGAGAAGGGGTTCGTGTTTCGGGGAGAAGGGGTTCGTGTTTCGGGGAGAAGGGGTTCGTGTTTCGGGGAGAAGGGGTTCGTGTTTCGGGGAGAAGGGGTTTGTGTTTCGGGGAGAAGGGGTTCGTGTTTCGGGGTGGAGGGGTTCGTGTTTCGGGGTGGAGGGGTTCGTGTTTCGGGGAGAAGGGGTTCGTGTTTCGGGGAGAAGGGGTTCGTGTTTCGGGGTGGAGGGGTTCGTGTTTCGTGGAGAAGGGGTTCGTGTTTCGGGGAGAAGGGGTTCGTGTTTCGGGGAGAAGGGGTTCGTGTTTCGGGGAGAAGGGGTTCGTGTTTCGGGGAGAAGGGGTTCGTGTTTCGGGGAGAAGGGGTTCGTGTTTCGGGGTGGAGGGGTTCGTGTTTCGGGGAGAAGGGGTTCGTGTTTCGGGGAGAAGGGGTTCGTGTTTCGGGGTGGAGGGGTTCGTGTTTCGGGGAGAAGGGGTTCGTGTTTCGGGGAGAAGGGGTTCGTGTTTCGGGGAGAAGGGGTTCGTGTTTCGGGGAGAAGGGGTTTGTGTTTCGGGGAGAAGGGGTTCGTGTTTCGGGGAGAAGGGGTTCGTGTTTCGGGGAGAAGGGGTTTGTGTTTCGGGGTGGAGGGGTTCGTGTTTCGGGGAGAAGGGGTTCGTGTTTCGGGGAGAAGGGGTTCGTGTTTCGGGGAGAAGGGGTTTGTGTTTCGGGGAGAAGGGGTTCGTGTTTTGGGGTGGAGGGGTTCGTGTTTCGGGGAGGAGGTGTTCGTGTTTCGGGGTGGATGTGTTCGTGTTTCGGGGTGGAGGGGTTCATGTTTCGGGGTGGAGGTGTTCGTGTTTCGGGGTGGAGGTGTTCGTGTTTCAGGGTGGAGGGGTTCGTGTTTCGGGGTGGAGGGGTTCGTGTTTCGGGGTGGAGGGGTTCATGTTTCGGGGTGGAGGTGTTCGTGTTTCGGGAGAAGGCGTTCGTGTTTCGGGGTGGAGGGGTTCGTGTTTCGGGGTGGAGGGGTTCGTGTTTCGGGGTGGAGGTGTTCGTGTTTCGGGGTGGATGTGTTCATGTTTCGGGGTGAAGGGGTTCATGTTTCGGGGTGGAGGTGTTCGTGTTTCGGGGTGGAGGTGTTCGTGTTTCAGGGTGGAGGGGTTCGTGTTTCGGGGTGGAGGGGTTCGTGTTTCGGGGTGGAGGGGTTCGTGTTTCGGGGTGGAGGTGTTCGTGTTTCGGGAGAAGGGGTTCGTGTTTCGGGGTGGAGGGGTTTGTGTTTCGGGGAGAAGGGGTTTGTGTTTCGGGGTGGAGGGGTTCGTGTTTCGGGGTGGAGGGGTTCGTGTTTTGGGGTGGAGGGGTTTGTGTTTCGGGGAAAAGGGGTTCGTGCTTCGGGGTGGAGGGGTTCGTGCTTCGGGGAGAAGTGGTTCGTGTTTCGGGGAGAAGGGGTTCGTGTTTCGGGGAGAAGGGGTTCGTGTTTCAGGGAGAAGGGGTTCGTGTTTCGGGGAGAAGGGGTTCGTGTTTTGGGTGGAGGGGTTTGTGTTTCGGGGAAAAGGGGTTCGTGTTTCGGGGTGGAGGGGTTCGTGCTTCGGGGAGAAGTGGTTCGTGTTTCGGGGAGAAAGGGTTCGTGTTTCGGGGAGAAGGGGTTCATGTTTCGGGGAGAAGGGGTTCGTATTTCAGGGAGAAGGGGTTCGTGTTTCACGGAAAAGCGGTTCGTGTTTCGGCGTGGAGGGGTTCGTGTTGATACCGGGATGAGGGGTTTGGATTATGAGGAGAGGCTGAGGAGATTGGGTTTGTACTCGTTGGAGTTTAGAAGGATGAGGGGGGATCTTATGGAGACTTATAAGATAATGCGGGGGCTGGATAGGGTGGAGGCGGAGAGATTCTTTCCACTTAGTAAGGAAGTTAAAACTAGAGGACACAGCCTCAAAATAAAGGGGGGTCGGTTTAAGACAGAGTTGAGGAGGAACTTCTTCTCCCAGAGGGTGGTGAATCTCTGGAATTCTCTGCCCACTGAGGTGGTGGAGGCTACCTCGCTGAATATGTTTAAAGCGCGGATGGATGGATTCCTGATCGGTAAGGGAATTAAGGGTTATGGGGATCAGGCGGGTAAGTGATACTGATCCACGTCAGATCAGCCATGATCTTGTTGAATGGCGGGGCAGGCTCGAGGGGCTAGATGGCCTACTCCTGCTCCTATTTCTTATGTTCTTATGTTCTTATGTGTTTCGGGGTGGAGGGGTTCGTGTTTCGGGGTGAAAGTGTTCGTGTTTCGGGAGAAGGGGTTCGTGTTTCGGGGTGAAGGGGTTCGTGTTTCGGGGTGGAGGGGTTCGTGTTTCAGGGTGGAGCGGTTTGTGTTTCGGGGAAAAGGGGTTTGTGTTTCGGGGTGGAGGGGTTCGTGTTTCGGGGTGGAGGGGTTCGTGCTTCGGGGAGAAGGGGTTCGTGTTTCGGGGAGAAGGGGTTCGTGTTTCGGGGAGAAGGGTTTGTGTTTCGCGGTGGAGGGGTTCGTGTTTCGGGGAAAGGGGTTCGTGTTTCGGGGAGAAGGGGTTCGTGTTTCGGGGATAAGGGGTTCGTGTTTCGGGGAGAAGGGGTTCGTGTTTCGGGGTGGAGGGGTTCGTGTTTCGGGGGAAGGGGTTTGTGTTTCGGGGTGGAGGGGTTCGTGTTTCGAGGAGAAGGGGTTTGTGTTTCGCGGTGGAGGGGTTCGTGTTTCGGGGAAAGGGGTTCGTGTTTCGGGGAGAAGGGGTTCGTATTTCGGGGAGAAGGGGTTCATGTTTCGGGGAGAAGGGGTTCGTGTTTCGGGGAGAAGGGGTTTGTGTTTCGGGGTGGAGGGGTTCGTGTTTCGGGGAGAAGGGGTTCGTGTTTCGGGGTGGAGGGGTTCGTGTTTCGGGGAGAAGGGGTTCGTGTTTCGGGGAGAAGGGGTTCGTGTTTCGGGGAGAAGGGGTTCGTGCTTCGGGGAGAAGGGGTTCGTGTTTCGGGGAGAAGGGGTTCGTGTTTCGGGGAGAAGGGTTTGTGTTTCGCGGTGGAGGGGTTCGTGTTTCGGGGAAAGGGGTTCGTGTTTCGGGGAGAAGGGGTTCGTGTTTCGGGGATAAGGGGTTCGTGTTTCGGGGAGAAGGGGTTCGTGTTTCGGGGTGGAGGGGTTCGTGTTTCGGGGGAAGGGGTTTGTGTTTCGGGGTGGAGGGGTTCGTGTTTCGAGGAGAAGGGGTTTGTGTTTCGCGGTGGAGGGGTTCGTGTTTCGGGGAAAGGGGTTCGTGTTTCGGGGAGAAGGGGTTCGTGTTTCGGGGAGAAGGGGTTCATGTTTCGGGGAGAAGGGGTTCGTGTTTCGGGGAGAAGGGGTTTGTGTTTCGGGGTGGAGGGGTTCGTGTTTCGGGGAGAAGGGGTTCGTGTTTCGGGGTGGAGGGGTTCGTGTTTCGGGGAGAAGGGGTTCGTGTTTCGGGGAGAAGGGGTTCGTGTTTCGGGGAGAAGGGGTTCGTGTTTCGGGGAGAAGGGGTTTGTGTTTCGGGGAGAAGGGGTTCGTGTTTCGGGGAGAAGGGGTTTGTGTTTCGGGGAGAAGGGGTTCGTGTTTCGGGGTGGAGGGGTTCGTGTTTCGGGGAGAAGGGGTTCGTGTTTCGGGGAGAAGGGGTTCGTGTTTCGGGGAGAAGGGGTTTGTGTTTCGGGGAGAAGGGGTTCGTGTTTCGGGGTGGAGGGGTTCGTGTTTCGGGGAGAATGGGTTCGTGTTTCGGGGAGAAGGGGTTCGTGTTTCGGGGTGGAGGGGTTCGTGTTTCGGGGAGAAGGGGTTCGTGTTTCGGGGAGAAGGGGTTCGTGTTTCGGGGAGAAGGGGTTCGTGTTTCGGGGAGAAGGGGTTCGTGTTTCGGGGAGAAGGGGTTTGTGTTTCGGGGAGAAGGGGTTCGTGTTTCGGGGTGGAGGGGTTCGTGTTTCGGGGTGGAGGGGTTCGTGTTTCGGGGAGAAGGGGTTCGTGTTTCGGGGAGAAGGGGTTCGTGTTTCGGGGTGGAGGGGTTCGTGTTTCGTGGAGAAGGGGTTCGTGTTTCGGGGAGAAGGGGTTCGTGTTTCGGGGAGAAGGGGTTCGTGTTTCGGGGAGAAGGGGTTCGTGTTTCGGGGAGAAGGGGTTCGTGTTTCGGGGAGAAGGGGTTTGTGTTTCGGGGTGGAGGGGTTCGTGTTTCGGGGAGAAGGGGTTCGTGTTTCGGGGAGAAGGGGTTCGTGTTTCGGGGTGGAGGGGTTCGTGTTTCGGGGGGAAGGGGTTCGTGTTTCGGGGAGAAGGGGTTCGTGTTTCGGGGAGAAGGGGTTCGTGTTTCGGGGAGAAGGGGTTTGTGTTTCGGGGAGAAGGGGTTCGTGTTTCGGGGAGAAGGGGTTCGTGTTTCGGGGAGAAGGGGTTTGTGTTTCGGGGTGGAGGGGTTCGTGTTTCGGGGAGAAGGGGTTCGTGTTTCGGGGAGAAGGGGTTCGTGTTTCGGGGAGAAGGGGTTTGTGTTTCGGGGAGAAGGGGTTCGTGTTTCGGGGTGGAGGGGTTCGTGTTTCGGGGTGGAGGGGTTTGTGTTTCGGGGAGAAGGGGTTCGTGTTTCGGGGAGAAGGGGTTCGTGTTTCGGGGAGAAGGGGTTTGTGTTTCGGGGTGGAGGGGTTCGTGTTTCGGGGAGAAGGGGTTCGTGTTTCGGGGAGAAGGGGTTCATGTTTCGGGGTGGAGGGGTTCGTGTTTCGGGGAGAAGGGGTTCGTGTTTCGGGGAGAAGGGGTTCGTGTTTCGGGGAGAAGGGGTTCGTGTTTCGGGGAGAAGGGGTTTGTGTTTCGGGGAGAAGGGGTTCGTGTTTCGGGGAGAAGGGGTTCGTGTTTCGGGGAGAAGGGGTTTGTGTTTCGGGGTGGAGGAGTTCGTGTTTCGGGGAGAAGGGGTTCGTGTTTCGGGGAGAAGGGGTTCGTGTTTCGGGGAGAAGGGGTTTGTGTTTCGGGGAGAAGGGGTTCGTGTTTCGGGGAGAAGGGGTTCATGTTTCAGGGTGGAGGGGTTCGTGTTTCGGGGAGAAGGTGTTCGTGTTTCGGGGTGGAGGGGTTCGTGTTTCGGGGAGAAGGGGCTCGTGTTTCGGGGTGGAGGGGTTCGTGTTTCGGGGAGAAGGTGTTCGTGTTTCGGGGAGAAGGGGTTCGTGTTTCGGGGAGAAGGGGTTCGTGTTTCGGGGAGAAGGGGTTCGTGTTTCGGGGAGAAGGGGTTCGTGTTTCGGGGAGAAGGGGTTCGTGTTTCGGGGAGAAGGGGTTTGTGTTTCGGGGAGAAGGGGTTCGTGTTTCATAGAACATAGAACATAGAACATTACAGCGCAGAACAGGCCCTTCGGCCCACGATGTTGCACCGACCAGTTAAAAAAAAAAACTGTGACCCTCCAACCTAAACCAATTTCTTTTCGTCCATGATAGAACATAGAGAACATTTCGGGGAGAAGGGGTTCGTGTTTCGGGGAGAAGGGGTTCGTGTTTCGGGGTGGAGGGGTTCGTGTTTCGGGGAGAAGGGGTTCGTGTTTCGGGGAGAAGGGGTTCGTGTTTCGGGGAGAAGGGGTTCGTGTTTCGGGGAGAAGGGGTTTGTGTTTCGGGGAGAAGGGGTTCGTGTTTCGGGGTGGAGGGGTTCGTGTTTCGGGGTGGAGGGGTTCGTGTTTCGGGGAGAAGGGGTTCGTGTTTCGGGGGGAAGGGGTTCGTGTTTCGGGGTGGAGGGGTTCGTGTTTCGGGGAGAAGGGGTTCGTGTTTCGGGGAGAAGGGGTTCGTGTTTCGGGGAGAAGGGGTTCGTGTTTCGGGGAGAAGGGGTTCGTGTTTCGGGGAAAAGGGGTTCGTGTTTCGGGGTGGAGGGGTTCGTGTTTCGGGGAGAAGGGGTTCGTGTTTCGGGGAGAAAGGGTTCGTGTTTCGGGGTGGAGGGGTTCGTGTTTCGGGGAGAAGGGGTTCGTGTTTCGGGGAGAAGGGGTTCGTGTTTCGCGGAGAAGGGGTTCGTGTTTCGGGGAGAAGGGGTTTGTGTTTCGGGGAGAAGGGGTTCGTGTTTCGGGGAGAAGGGGTTCGTGTTTCGGGGAGAAGGGGTTTGTGTTTCGGGGTGGAGGGGTTCGTGTTTCGGGGAGAAGGGGTTCGTGTTTCGGGGAGAAGGGGTTCGTGTTTCGGGGAGAAGGGGTTTGTGTTTCGGGGAGAAGGTGTTCGTGTTTCGGGGTGGAGGGGTTCGTGTTTCGGGGAGAAGGGGTTTGTGTTTCGGGGAGAAGGGGTTCGTGTTTCGGGGAGAAGGGGTTCGTGTTTCGGGGAGAAGGGGTTTGTGTTTCGGGGTGGAGGGGTTCGTGTTTCGGGGAGAAGGGGTTCGTGTTTCGGGGAGAAGGGGTTCGTGTTTCGGGGTGGAGGGGTTCGTGTTTCGGGGAGAAGGGGTTCGTGTTTCGGGGAGAAGGGGTTCGTGTTTTGGGGAGAAGGGGTTCGTGTTTCGGGGAGAAGGGGTTTGTGTTTCGGGGAGAAGGGGTTCGTGTTTCGGGGAGAAGGGGTTCGTGTTTCGGGGAGAAGGGGTTTGTGTTTCGGGGTGGAGGGGTTCGTGTTTCGGGGAGAAGGGGTTCGTGTTTCGGGGAGAAGGGGTTCGTGTTTCGGGGAGAAGGGGTTTGTGTTTCGGGGAGAAGGGGTTCGTGTTTCGGGGTGGAGGGGTTCGTGTTTCGGGGTGGAGGGGTTCGTGTTTCGGGGAGAAGGGGTTCGTGTTTCGGGGAGAAGGGGTTCGTGTTTCGGGGTGGAGGGGTTCATGTTTCGGGGAGAAGGGGTTCGTGTTTCGGGGAGAAGGGGTTCGTGTTTCGGGGAGAAGGGGTTCGTGTTTCGGGGAGAAGGGGTTTGTGTTTCGGGGAGAAGGGGTTCGTGTTTCGGGGAGAAGGGGTTCGTGTTTCGGGGAGAAGGGGTTTGTGTTTCGGGGTGGAGGGGTTCGTGTTTCGGGGAGAAGGGGTTCGGGTTTCGGGGAGAAGGGGTTCGTGTTTCGGGGAGAAGGGGTTTGTGTTTCGGGGAGAAGGGGTTTGTGTTTCGGGGAGAAGGGGTTCGTGTTTCGGGGTGGAGGGGTTCGTGTTTCGGGGAGAAGGGGCTCGTGTTTCGGGGTGGAGGGGTTCGTGTTTCGGGGAGGAGGGGTTCGTGTTTCGGGGAGAAGGTGTTCGTGTTTCGGGGTGGAGGGGTTCGTGTTTCGGGGTGGAGGGGTTCGTGTTTCGGGGTGGAGGGGTTCGTGTTTCGGGGTGGAGGGGTTCGTGTTTCAGGGTGGAGGGGTTCGTGTTTCGGGGTGGAGGGGTTCGTGTTTCGGGGTGGAGGGGTTCGTGTTTCGGGGTGGAGGGGTTCGTGTTTCGGGGAGAAGGTGTTCGTGTTTCGGGGTGGAGGGGTTCGTGTTTCGGGGTGGAGGGGTTCGTGTTTCGGGGTGGAGGGGTTCGTGTTTCGGGGTGGAGGGGTTCGTGTTTCGGGGTGGAGTGGTTCGTGTTTCGGGGAGTAGGTGTTCGTGTTTCGGGGTGGAGGGGTTCGTGTTTCGGGGTGAAGGGGTTCGTGTTTCGGGGTGGAGGGGTTCGTGTTTCGGGGTGGAGGGGTTCGTGTTTCGGGGTGGAGGGGTTCGTGTTTCGGGGAGAAGGGGTTCGTGTTTCGGGGAGAAGGGGTTCGTGTTTCGGGGTGGAGGGGTTCGTGTTTCGGGGAGAAGGGGTTCGTGTTTCGGGGAGAAGGGGTTCGTGTTTCGGGGAGAAGGGGTTCGTGTTTCGGGGAGAAGGGGTTTGTGTTTCGGGGAGAAGGGGTTCGTGTTTCGGGGAGAAGGGGTTCGTGTTTCGGGGAGAAGGGGTTTGTGTTTCGGGGTGGAGGGGTTCGTGTTTCGGGGAGAAGGGGTTCGGGTTTCGGGGAGAAGGGGTTCGTGTTTCGGGGAGAAGGGGTTTGTGTTTCGGGGAGAAGGGGTTTGTGTTTCGGGGAGAAGGGGTTCGTGTTTCGGGGTGGAGGGGTTCGTGTTTCGGGGAGAAGGGGCTCGTGTTTCGGGGTGGAGGGGTTCGTGTTTCGGGGAGGAGGGGTTCGTGTTTCGGGGAGAAGGTGTTCGTGTTTCGGGGTGGAGGGGTTCGTGTTTCGGGGTGGAGGGGTTCGTGTTTCGGGGTGGAGGGGTTCGTGTTTCGGGGTGGAGGGGTTCGTGTTTCGGGGTGGAGTGGTTCGTGTTTCGGGGTGGAGGGGTTCGTGTTTCGGGGTGGAGGGGTTCGTGTTTCGGGGTGGAGGGGTTCGTGTTTCGGGGTGGAGGGGTTCGTGTTTCGGGGAGAAGGTGTTCGTGTTTCGGGGTGGAGGGGTTCGTGTTTCGGGGTGGAGGGGTTCGTGTTTCGGGGTGGAGGGGTTCGTGTTTCGGGGTGGAGGGGTTCGTGTTTCGGGGTGGAGTGGTTCGTGTTTCGGGGAGTAGGTGTTCGTGTTTCGGGGTGGAGGGGTTCGTGTTTCGGGGTGGAGGGGTTCGTGTTTCGGGGTGGAGGGGTTCGTGTTTCGGGGTGGAGGGGTTCGTGTTTCGGGGTGGAGGGGTTCGTGTTTCGGGGTGGAGGGGTTCGTGTTTCGGGGTGGAGTGGTTCGTGTTTCGGGGAGTAGGTGTTCGTGTTTCGGGGTGGAGGGGTTCGTGTTTCGGGGTGGAGGGGTTCGTGTTTCGGGGTGGAGGGGTTCGTGTTTCGGGGTGGAGGGGTTCGTGTTTCGGGGTGGAGGGGTTCGTGTTTCGGGGAGAAGGGGTTCGTGTTTCGGGGTGGAGGGGTTTGTGTTTCGCGGTGGAGGGGTTCGTGTTTCGCGGTGGAGGGGTTTGCATTTGGGGTTACCTCAGAGGTCGAGAGAGAGATGGAGCCGGTTTCCATGGCAACCTCTCTGCTGTGTGGGCGGGCTCCTTGTTACGTCAGAACAGTAACAGTCGCCCGTGACGTCATGGGGCGGCGCGTGTGCGTTGTTTTTTTTGTGCTAGGGGGCGGGGCTATGCCCGGATGGGCGTGGCCAATCTCTGACGGGGGCGTGACCAGGGCTCATTGCCCCAGGAAAGGAACCGGGGGCGTGGCCAAACTATGGGGGCGTGGCCAGTCTATTGGTTTTGGGGGAGGGGGCCGCGAGCAGTCTGTGGTGGGAGCGAGGCCCGGCCTGTCTTGGTGACGGCTGCGGCCAGTGGGGAGGGCGGGGCCGGAATGTAAGGGGCGTGTCGCGGCTGTCGGGGGCGTGGCTTTCCTCTCGGTTGCGTGACGATTCTATGGGGGCGTGGCCAGTCTGTTGTGGGGGCGGGAGCAACGGGACCAACCTGTGTGGGTGTTCGGGGACTGTCGGTGTTGGAGGCGGAGCCATTGTGTGTGGGGCGTGGCTCTCCTACAGGAGGCGTGGCTTTGCTGTGGAGGGGCGTGGCCGGTCTATGAGGGGGCGTGTCCCGCCTGTGTGGGTGTCCGTCCCTCCCTGCAGTGGGGGCGGAGTCTGCCCGAGGTGGGGGCGGAGCCGCGCTGAGAGAGGGGCGCGCCCCCCCCCTACCGGGTGTGGCTTCGCTCTCAGAGGCGTGTGTTTTGTTCTAAAGGGCGTGGCTTCCCTTCAGGGGGGCGGGACTAGCTGTTCGGAGGGGCGTCGTCAGCCAATGAGGGACGTGTCCAGCTTATGTTGGTGGCGGGGAGGCGTGGCTTTCCTCTAGGAGGCGGGGACTAGCAGTTAAGGGGCGTGGTCAACCAATGAGGGCGTGGTCATCCACTGTAGGAGGCGGGGACTAGCAGTTAAGGGGCGCGGTCAGCCAATGAGGGCGTGGTCATCCACTGTAGGAGGCAGGACTAGCAGTTAGGGGGCGTGGTCAGTCAATGAAGGCGTGGTCATCCACTGTAGGGGGCGGGACTAGCAGATAGGGGGCGTGGTCAGCCAATGAGGGCGTGGTCAGCCACTGTAGGAGGCGGGGAATAGCAGTTAGGGGGCGTGGTCAGCCAATGAGGGCGTGGTCATCCACTGTAGGAGGCGGGACTAGCAGTTATGGGGGCGCGGTCAGTCGATGAGGGCGTGGCCAACCTGTGTTGCCTGGGTGATGGGGGCGGGGCTGCGCTGCGAGGGCGTGGCCTTCCCTGTGTTTGGGGGGGGTGACGCAGGCGCGTTGTTTGGATGACGCCAGACGCAGAGCCCGGGGCCCAGTCCGGGACCGCGGCCTCTCCCTCAGCGCCAGGCCCCGAGCTCCCCGTGTGCCCAGCCGCCAACGCAGCACTCTGGCCTCATCGTCGGACTCGGAGCCCGGTGGAGCGTCTCCGCCGCTGCCCAGCCCTCCCCCCAGGAAGAAGCAGCGAGTGTGGGCCGCAGGGCCCGGGCTCCCCCGCCGCCACCACCGCCGCCGCCGCCGACAGCGCCGCTCGCCCGCCGCCGCCTCCGCCATGCAGCAGCAACAACAGCCCGCCCCGGCCCCCAGCACCAACGGAGCGCAGCAGCCCCTCGGCCTGGCCGCCAACGGCCAGCTGCCTCACAGCGGCCCCGGGCCCGGCCTGGAGCCGGAGGCCGGCACCACCGACAGCCACCCGGCCACCGGCGCCGGCACCGGCCGCAAGAAGAAGCGCCTGTCCCGGGCGGACGAGGACGTGATCCGGCTGATCGGCCAGCACCTGCGGGGCCTCGGCTTCAAGTGGGTAAACTGAGAGGGGGGGGAGTCTGTGGGATCTTCCTTTGTACTCTGGGGGGTCTATGGGATCTTCCTTTGTACTCTGGGGGGTCTATGGGATCTTCCTTTGTACTCTGGGGGGTCTATGGGATCTTCCTTTGTACTCTGGGGGGTCTATGGGATCTTCCTTTGTACTCTGGGGGGTCTATGGGATCTTTTGTACTCTGGGGGTGTGGGATCTTCCTTTGTATTCTGGTGTCTGTGGGATCTTCCTTTGTACTCTGGGGGGTCTGTGGGATCTTCCTTTGTACTCTGGGGAGTCTGGGATCTTCCTTTGTACTCTGGGGGGTCTGGGATCTTTTGTACTCTGGGGGTGTGGGATCTTCATTTGTATTCTGGTGTCTGTGGGATCTTCCTCTCTACTCTGGGGGGTTCTGTGGGATCTTCCTTTGTACTCTGGGGAGTCTGGGATCTTCCTTTGTACTCTGGGGGGTCTGGGATCTTTTGTACTCTGGGGGTGTGGGTTCTTCATTTGTATTCTGGTGTCTGTGGGATCTTCCTTTGTACTCTGGCGGGTCTGTGGGATCTTCCTTTGTACTCTGGGGAGTCTGGGATCTTCCTTTGTACTCTGGAGGTCTGGGGTCTTTGTACTCTGGGGGGTCTGTGGGGCGGCACGGTTAGCACTGCTGCTTCACAGCTCCAGGGTCCCGGGTTCAATTCCCGGCTCGGGTCACTGTCTGTGTGGAGTTTGCACATTCTCCTCGTGTCTGCGTGGGTTTCCTCCGGGTGCTCCGGTTTCCTCCCACAGTCCAAAGATGTGCGGGTTAGGTTGATTGGCCAGGTTAAAAATTGCCCCTTAGAGTCCTGAGATGTGTAGGTTGGAGGGATTAGCGGGTAAATATGTGGGGATAGGGCCTGGGTGGGATTGTGGTCGGTGCAGACTCGATGGGCCGAATGGCCTCCTTCTGCACTGTAGGGTTTCTATGATTCTTTGTACTCTGGGGGGTCTGTGGGACATTTGTACTCTGGGGAGTCTGTTGGATCTTCCTTTGTACTCTGGGGGGTCTGGGATCTTTTGTACTCTGGGGAGTCTGTGGGATCTTCCTTTGTACTCTGGGGGGTCTGGCATCTTTTGTACTCTGGGGGTGTGGGATCTTCCTTTGTATTCTGGTGTCTGTGGGAGCTTCCTTTGTACTCTGGGTGGGTCTGTGGGATCGTCCTTTGTTGCCTGTGGGGGTCTGGGGTCTTTGTATTCTGGAGTCTGGGATCCTCCTTTGTATTCTGGGGTCCTCCTTTTGTACTCTGGGGGTCTGGGATCCTCCTTTGTACTCTGGGGGTCTGTGGGATCTTCCTTTGTACTCTGGGGGTCTGTGGGGTCTTCCTTTGTAGTCTGCGGGGGTCTGTGGGGTCTTCCTTTGCAGTCTGCAGGGGTCTGTGGGGTCTTCCTTTGTAGTCTGCGGGGGTCTCTGAGGTCTTCCATTGTAGTCTGCGGGGACCTGTGGGCTCTTCCTCTGTAGTCTGCGGGGGTCTGTGGGCTCTTCCTTTGTAGTCTGATGTCTGTGGGATCTTCCTTTGTACTCTGGGGGGTCTGTGGGATCTTTGTACTCTGGGGGGTCTGTGGGATCTTTGTACTCTGGGGGGTCTGTGGGCTCTTCCTTTGTAGTCTGATGTCTGTGGGATCTTCCTTTGTACTCTGGGGGGTCTGTGCGATCTTTGTACTCTGGGGGGTCTGTGCGATCTTTGTACTCTGGGGGGTCTGTGGGCTCTTCCTTTGTAGTCTGCGGGGGCCTGTGGGCTCTTCCTTTGTAGTCTGCGGGGGCCTGTGGGCTCTTCCTTTGTAGTCTGCGGGGGTCTGTGGGCTCTTCCTTTGTAGTCTGCGGGGGTCTGTGGGCTCTTCCTTTGTAGTCTGATGTCTGTGGGATCTTCCTTTGTACTCTGGAGGTCTGGGGTCTTCCTTTGTACTCTGGGGGGGTCTGTGGGATCTTTGTACTCTGGGGGGTCTGTGGGATCTTTGTACTCTGGGGAGTCTGTGGGATCTTCCTTTGTACTCTGGGGGGGTGTGGGATCTTTTGTACTCTGGGGATGTGGGATCTTCCTTTGTACTCTGGAGGTCTGGGGCCTTCCTTTGTACTTAGGGGTGTCTGTGGGATCTTTGTACTCTGGGGGTCTGGGGTCTTTGTATTCTGGAGTCTGGGATCCTCCTTTGTATTCTGGGGTCCTCCTTTTGTTCTCTGGGGGTCTGGGATTCTCCTTTGTACTCTGGGGGTCTGGGGTCTTTGTATTCTGGAGTCTGGGATCCTCCTTTGTATTCTGGGGGTCTGTGGGATCTTCCTTTGTACTCTGGGGGTCTGTGGGGTCTTCCTTTGTAGTCTGCGGGGGTCTGGGATCCTCCTTTGTATTCTGGTGTCTGGGATCCTCCTTTGTAGTCTGCGGGGGGTCTGTAGGGTCTTCCTTTGTAGTCTGTGGGGGCCTGTGGGCTCTTCCTTTGTAGTCTGTGGGCTCTTCCTTTGTAGTCTGCGGGGTCTTCCTGTGTAGCCTGGGATGTCTCTGTGGGATCCTTCTCTGTATCCTGGGGGGGGTCTCTGTGGGATCCTCCTGTGCATTTGGGGGGGTGTCTCTGTGGGATCCTCCTGTGCATTCTGGGCGGGGGGGTCTGTGGGATCTTCCTGTGCATTTTGGGGGAATCTCTGTGGGATCCTCCTGTGCATTTTGGGGGGGTCTCTGTGGGATCCTCCTGTGCATTTTGGGGGGGTCTCTGGGATCCTCCTGTGCATTTGGGGGGGGGTCTCTGTGGGATCCTCCTGTGCATTTTGGGGGGTCTCTGGGATCCTCCTGTGCATTTTGGGGGGGTCTCTGTGGGATCCTCCTGTGTATTCTGGGGCAACTGCAGTGCCCCCCCCTTTGTATTGGGGGGCGTCTGCTGCATCTGTCCGTGAATGGTTTGATTGTGTGTAGTGCCCCCTTGTGCGTGAATATTGGGTTGTTCCCCCCCCATCTGGTGGGGGGGGGTCTCTGCCGGTGATCCTGTTTGTCGGGGGGGTGGTCTGCCGGTGGTCCTGTTTGTCGGGGGGGGTGGTCTGCCGGTGGTCCTGTTTGTCGGGGGGGTGGTCTGCCGGTGGTCCTGTTTGTCAGGGGGTCTCTGCCGGTGACCCTGATTGTCGGGGGGGTGGTCTGCCGGTGGTCCTGTTTGTCGGGGGGTCTCTGTCGGTGGTCCTGTTTGTCAGGGGGTCTCTGCCGGTGACCCTGATTGTCGGGGGGGTGGTCTGCCGGTGGTCCTGTTTGTCGGGGGGTCTCTGTCGGTGGTCCTGTTTGTCGGGGGGTCTCTGCCGGTGACCCTGATTGTCGGGGGGGTGGTCTGCCGGTGGTCCTGTTTGTCGGGGGGTGGTCTGCCGGTGGTCCTGTTTGTCGGGGGGTCTCTGTCGGTGGTCCTGTTTGTCGGGGGGTCTCTGCCGGTTGTCCTATTTGTCGGGGCTCTGGGATTTCCCTTCATTTAGTAGTCTGGGTTTGTAGTTACTCCGTTGCGGAGGCTTGTTTGAGTCTTGGTCCCACTGTATATTTTGATGTTCGCGCTGTGATCCCCTTTGGACGCTGGTCTGAGGCTCGGTGACGTTTATACATACATTTGTACGCGAAGGTTCGGGTTGTGACTTCTCCCCCTCCTCCCCCACTTCTGTACGGGGGGAGTCGGGGCTGTGTCTCCCCGCTCTCTGTGTACGGGGGGAGTCGAGGCCGTGTCTCCCCCCTCTCTGTTTGGGGGAGTCGGGGCCGTGTCTCCCCCCTCTCTGTTTGGGGGAGTCGGGGCTGTGTCTCCCCCTCTCTGTTTGGGGGAGTCGGGGCTGTGTCTCCCCCCTCTCTGTTTGGGGGAGTCGGGGCTGTGTCTCCCCCTCTCTGTTTGGGGGAGTCGGGGCTGTGTCTCCCCCCCTCTCTGTTTGAGGGAGTCGGGCCGTGTCTCCCCCTCTCTGTGTACGGGGGAGTCGGGGCTGTGTCTCCCCCTCTCTGTTTGGGGGAGTCGGGGCTGTGTCTCCCCCCTCTCTGTTTGAGGGAGTCGGGCCGTGTCTCCCCCTCTCTGTGTACGGGGGAGTCGGGGCTGTGTCTCCCCCTCTCTGTTTGGGGGTGTCGGGGCCGTGTCTCCCCCCTCTCTGTGTACGGGGGAGTCGGGGCCGTGTCTCCCCCCTCTCTGTTTGGGGGAGTCGGGGCTGTGTCTCCCCCCTCTCTGTTTGGGGGAGTCGGGGCTGTGTCTCCCCCCTCTCTGTGTACGGGGCAGTCGTGCCGTGTCTCCCCCTCTCTGTGTACAGGGGAGTCGGGGCTGTGTCTCCCCCCTCTCTGTTTGGGGGAGTCGGGGCCGTGTCTCCCCCCTCTCTGTTTGGGGGAGTCGGGGCTGTGTCTCCCCCTCTCTGTTTGGGGGAGTCGGGGCCGTGTCTCCCCCTCTCTGTTTGGGGGAGTCGGGGCTGTCTCCCCCTCTCTGTTTGGGGGTGTCGGGGCCGTGTCTCCCCCCTCTCTGTGTACGGGGGAGTCGTGGTCGTGTCTCCCCCTCTCTGTTTGGGGGAGTCGGGGCTGTGTCTCCCCCTCTCTGTTTGGGGGAGTCGGGACTGTGTCTCCCCCTCTCTGTTTGGGGGAGTCGGGACTGTGTCTCCCCCCTCTCTGTTTGGGGGAGTCGGGACTGTGTCTCCCCCCTCTCTGTTTGGGGGAGTCGGGACTGTGTCTCC
>NW_027592711.1:0-37500 GCF_964213995.1 Mustelus asterias
AGAGTAAAGCTCCCTCTACACTGTCCCCATCAAACACTCCCAGGACAGGTACAGCACGGGGTTAGATACAGAGTAAAGCTCCCTCTACACTGTCCCCATCAAACACTCCCAGGACCGGTACAGCACGGCATTAGATACAGAGTAAAGCTCCCTCTACACTGTCCCTCATCAAACACTCCCAGAACAGGTACAGCACGGGGTTAGAGTACAGGGTAAAGCTCCCTCTACACTGTCCCCATCAAACACTCCCAGGACAGGTACAGCCCGGGGTGAGATACAGAGTAAAGCTCCCTCTACACTGTCCCCATCAAACACTCCCAGGACAGGTACAGCACGGGGTTAGATACAGAGTAAAGCTCCCTCTACACTGTCCCCATCAAACACTCCCAGGACAGGTACAGCACGGGGGTAGATACAGAGTAAAGCTCCCTCTACACTGTCCCCCATCAAACACTCCCAGAACAGGTACAGCACGGGGGTAGATACAGAGTAAAGCTCCCTCGACACTGTCCCCATCAAACACTCCCAGGACAGGTACAGCACGGGGTTAGATACAGAGTAAAGCTCCCTCTACACTGTCCCCATCAAACACTCCCAGAACAGGTACAGCACGGGGTTAGATACAGAGTAAAGCTCCCTCTACACTGTCCCCATCAAACACTCCCAGACAGGTACAGCACGGGGTTAGATACAGAGTAAAGCTCCCTCTACACTGTCCCCATCAAACACTCCCAGGACCGGTACAGCACGGCGTTAGATACAGAGTAAAGCTCCCTCTACACTGTCCCTCATCAAACACTCCCAGAACAGGTACAGCACGGGGTTAGATACAGAGTAAAGTTCCCTCGACACTGTCCTCATCAAACACTCCCAGGACAGGTACAGCACGGGGTTAGATACAGAGTAAAGCTCCCTCTACACTGTCCCCATCAAACACTCCCAGGACAGGGACAGCACGGGGTTAGATACAGAGTAAAGCTCCCTCTACATTGTCCCCATCAAACACTCCCAGGACAGGTACAGCACGGGGTTAGATACAGAGTAAAGCTCCCTCTACACTGTTCCCATCAAACACTCCCAGGACAGGTACAGCACGGGGTTAGATACAGAGTAAAGCTCCCTCTACACTGTCCCCATCAAACACTCCCAGGACAGGTACAGCGCGGGGTTAGATGCAGAGTAAAGCTCCCTCTACACTGTCCCCATCAAACACTCCCAGGACAGGTACAGCACGGGGATAGATACAGAGTAAAGCTCCCTCTACACTGTCCCCATCAAACACTCCCAGGACAGGTACAGCACGGGGTTAGATACAGAGTAAAGCTCCCTCTACACTGTCCCCATCAAACACTCCCAGGACAGGTACAGCGCGGGGTTAGATGCAGAGTAAAGCTCCCTCTACACTGTCCCCATCAAACACTCCCAGGACCGGTACAGCACGGCATTAGATACAGAGTAAAGCTCCCTCTACACTGTCCCTCATCAAACACTCCCAGAACAGGTACAGCACGGGGTTAGATACAGGGTAAAGCTCCCTCTACACTGTCCCCATCAAACACTCCCAGGACAGGTACAGCACGGGGTGAGATACAGAGTAAAGCTCCCTCTACACTGTCCCCATCAAACACTCCCAGGACAGGTACAGCACGGGGTTAGATACAGAGTAAAGCTCCCTCTACACTGTCCCCATCAAACACTCCCAGGACAGGTACAGCACGGGGGTAGATACAGAGTAAAGCTCCCTCTACACTGTCCCCCATCAAACACTCCCAGAACAGGTACAGCACGGGGTTAGATACAGAGTAAAGCTCCCTCGACACTGTCCCCATCAAACACTCCCAGGACAGGTACAGCACGGGGTTCGATACAGAGTAAAGCTCCCTCTACACTGTCCCCATCAAACACTCCCAGAACAGGTACAGCACGGGGTTAGATACAGAGTAAAGCTCCCTCTACACTGTCCCCATCAAACACTCCCAGGACAGGTACAGCACGGGGTTAGATACAGAGTAAAGCTCCCTCTACACTGTCCCCATCAAACACTCCCAGGACCGGTACAGCACGGCATTCGATACAGAGTAAAGCTCCCTCTACACTGTCCCTCATCAAACACTCCCAGAACAGGTACAGCACGGGGTTAGATACAGGGTAAAGCTCCCTCTACACTGTCCCCATCAAACACTCCCAGGACAGGTACAGCACGGAGTGAGATACAGAGTAAAGCTCCCTCTACACTGTCCCCATCAAACACTCCCAGGACAGGTACAGCACGGGGTTAGATACAGAGTAAAGCTCCCTCTACACTGTCCCCATCAAACACTCCCAGGACAGGTACAGCACGGGGGTAGATACAGAGTAAAGCTCCCTCTACACTGTCCCCCATCAAACACTCCCAGAACAGGTACAGCACGGGGTTAGATACAGAGTAAAGCTCCCTCGACACTGTCCCCATCAAACACTCCCAGGACAGATACAGCACGGGGTTAGATACAGAGTAAAGCTCCCTCTACACTGTCCCCATCAAACACTCCCAGAACAGGTACAGCACGGGGTTAGATACAGAGTAAAGCTCCCTCTACACTGTCCCCATCAAACACTCCCAGGACAAGTACAGCACGGGGTTAGATACAGAGTAAAGCTCCCTCTACACTGTCCCCATCAAACACTCCCAGGACCGGAACAGCACGGCGTTAGATACAGAGTAAAGCTCCCTCTACACTGTCCCTCATCAAACACTCCCAGAACAGGTACAGCACGGGGTTAGATACAGAGTAAAGCTCCCTCTACACTGTCCCCATCAACCACTCCCAGGACAGGTACAGCACGGGGTTAGATACAGAGTAAAGCTCCCTCTACACTGTCCCCCATCAAACACTCCCAGGACAGGTACAGCACGGGGTTAGATACAGAGTAAAGCTCCCTCTACACTGTCCCCATCAAACACTCCCAGAACAGGTACAGCACGGGGTTAGATACAGAGTAAAGCTCCCTCTACACTGTCCCTCATCAAACACTCCCAGGACAGGTACAGCACGGGGTTAGATACAGAGTAAAGCTCCCTCCACACTGTCCCCATCAAACACTCCCAGGACAGGTACAGCACGGGGTTAGATACAGAGTAAAGCTCCCTCGACACTGTCCCCATCAAACACTCCCAGGACAGGTACAGCACGGGGTTAGATACAGAGTAAAGCTCCCTCGACACTGTCCCCATCAAACACTCCCAGGACAGGTACAGCACGGGGTTAGATACAGAGTAAAGCTTCCTCTACACTGTCCCCCATCAAACATTCCCAGGACAGGTACAGCACGGGGTTAGATACACAGTAAAGCTCCCTCTACACTGTCCCCCATCAAACACTCCCAGGACAGGGACAGCACGGGGTTAAATACAGAGTAAAGCTCCCTCTCCACTGTCCCCCATCAAACACTCCCAGGACAGGTACAGCACAGGGTTAGATACAGAGTAAAGCTCCCTCTACACTGTCCCCATCAAACACTCCCAGGACAGGGACAGCACGGGGTTAGATACAGAGTAAACCTCCCTCTACACTGTCCCCATCAAACACTCCCAGGACAGGTACAGCACGGCATTAGATACAGAGTAAAGCTCCCTCTACACTGTCCCCATCAAACACTCCCAGGACAGGTACAGCACGGCATTAGATACAGAGTAAAGCTCCCTCTACACTGTCCCCATCAAACACTCCCAGGACAGGTACAGCACCGGGTAAGATACAGAGCACAGCTCCCTCTGCACTGTCCCCATCAAACACTCCCAGGACAGGTACAGCACGGGGTTAGATACAGAGTAAAGCTCCCTCTACACTGTCCCCATCAAACACTGCCAGGACAGGTACAGCACGGGGTTAGATACAGAGTAAAGCTCCCTCTACACTGTCCCCATCAACCACTCCCAGGACAGGTACAGCACGGGGTTAGATACAGAGTAAAGCTCCCTCTACACTGTCCCCCATCAAACACTCCCAGGACAGGTACAGCACGGGGTTAGATACAGAGTAAAGCTCCCTCTACACTGTCCCCATCAAACACTCCCAGGACAGGTACAGCACGGGGTTAGATACAGAGTAAAGCTCCCTCTACACTGTCCCCATCAAACACTCCCAGGACAGGTACAGCACGGGGTTAGATACAGGGTAAAGCTCCCTCTACACTGTCCCCATCAAACACTCCCAGGACAGGTACAGCACGGGGTGAGATACAGAGTAAAGCTCCCTCTACACTGTCCCCATCAAACACTCCCAGGACAGGTACAGCACGGGGTTAGAGACAGAGTAAAGCTCCCTCTACACTGTCCCCATCAAACACTCCCAGGACAGGTACAGCACGGGGTTAGATACAGAGTAAAGCTCCCTCTACACTGTCCCCCATCAAACACTCCCAGAACAGGTACAGCACGGGGTTAGATACAGAGTAAAGCTCCCTCGACACTGTCCCCATCAAACACTCCCAGGTCAGGTACAGCACGGGGTGAGATACAGAGTAAAGCTCCCTCTACACTGTCCCCATCAAACACTCCCAGGACAGGTACAGCACGGGGTTAGATACAGAGTAAAGCTCCCTCTACACTGTCCCCATCAAACACTCCCAGGACCGGTACAGCACGGCATTAGATACAGAGTAAAGCTCCCTCTACACTGTCCCTCATCAAACACTCCCAGAACAGGTACAGCACGGGGTTAGATACAGGGTAAAGCTCCCTCTACACTGTCCCCATCAAACACTCCCAGGACAGGTACAGCACGGGGTGAGATACAGAGTAAAGCTCCCTCTACACTGTCCCCATCAAACACTCCCAGGACAGGTACAGCACGGGGTTAGATACAGAGTAAAGCTCCCTCTACACTGTCCCCATCAAACACTCCCAGGACAGGTACAGCACGGGGGTAGATACAGAGTAAAGCTCCCTCTACACTGTCCCCCATCAAACACTCCCAGAACAGGTACAGCACGGGGTTAGATACAGAGTAAAGCTCCCTCGACACTGTCCCCATCAAACACTCCCAGGACAGGTACAGCACGGGGTTAGATACAGAGTAAAGCTCCCTCTACACTGTCCCCATCAAACACTCCCAGAACAGGTACAGCACGGGGTTAGATACAGAGTAAAGCTCCCTCTACACTGTCCCCATCAAACACTCCCAGGACAGGTACAGCACGGGGTTAGATACAGAGTAAAGCTCCCTCTACACTGTCCCCATCAAACACTCCCAGGACCGGTACAGCACGGCGTTAGATACAGAGTAAAGCTCCCTCTACACTGTCCCTCATCAAACACTCCCAGAACAGGTACAGCACGGGGTTAGATACAGAGTAAAGTTCCCTCGACACTGTCCTCATCAAACACTCCCAGGACAGGTACAGCACGGGGTTAGATACAGAGTAAAGCTCCCTCTACACTGTCCCCATCAAACACTCCCAGGACAGGGACAGCACGGGGTTAGATACAGAGTAAAGCTCCCTCTACATTGTCCCCATCAAACACTCCCAGGACAGGTACAGCACGGGGTTAGATACAGAGTAAAGCTCCCTCTACACTGTTCCCATCAAACACTCCCAGGACAGGTACAGCACGGGGTTAGATACAGAGTAAAGCTCCCTCTACACTGTCCCCATCAAACACTCCCAGGACAGGTACAGCGCGGGGTTAGATGCAGAGTAAAGCTCCCTCTACACTGTCCCCATCAAACACTCCCAGGACAGGTACAGCACGGGGATAGATACAGAGTAAAGCTCCCTCTACACTGTCCCCATCAAACACTCCCAGGACAGGTACAGCACGGGGTTAGATACAGAGTAAAGCTCCCTCTACACTGTCCCCATCAAACACTCCCAGGACAGGTACAGCGCGGGGTTAGATGCAGAGTAAAGCTCCCTCTACACTGTCCCCATCAAACACTCCCAGGACCGGTACAGCACGGCATTAGATACAGAGTAAAGCTCCCTCTACACTGTCCCTCATCAAACACTCCCAGAACAGGTACAGCACGGGGTTAGATACAGGGTAAAGCTCCCTCTACACTGTCCCCATCAAACACTCCCAGGACAGGTACAGCACGGGGTGAGATACAGAGTAAAGCTCCCTCTACACTGTCCCCATCAAACACTCCCAGGACAGGTACAGCACGGGGTTAGATACAGAGTAAAGCTCCCTCTACACTGTCCCCATCAAACACTCCCAGGACAGGTACAGCACGGGGGTAGATACAGAGTAAAGCTCCCTCTACACTGTCCCCCATCAAACACTCCCAGAACAGGTACAGCACGGGGTTAGATACAGAGTAAAGCTCCCTCGACACTGTCCCCATCAAACACTCCCAGGACAGGTACAGCACGGGGTTCGATACAGAGTAAAGCTCCCTCTACACTGTCCCCATCAAACACTCCCAGAACAGGTACAGCACGGGGTTAGATACAGAGTAAAGCTCCCTCTACACTGTCCCCATCAAACACTCCCAGGACAGGTACAGCACGGGGTTAGATACAGAGTAAAGCTCCCTCTACACTGTCCCCATCAAACACTCCCAGGACCGGTACAGCACGGCATTCGATACAGAGTAAAGCTCCCTCTACACTGTCCCTCATCAAACACTCCCAGAACAGGTACAGCACGGGGTTAGATACAGGGTAAAGCTCCCTCTACACTGTCCCCATCAAACACTCCCAGGACAGGTACAGCACGGAGTGAGATACAGAGTAAAGCTCCCTCTACACTGTCCCCATCAAACACTCCCAGGACAGGTACAGCACGGGGTTAGATACAGAGTAAAGCTCCCTCTACACTGTCCCCATCAAACACTCCCAGGACAGGTACAGCACGGGGGTAGATACAGAGTAAAGCTCCCTCTACACTGTCCCCCATCAAACACTCCCAGAACAGGTACAGCACGGGGTTAGATACAGAGTAAAGCTCCCTCGACACTGTCCCCATCAAACACTCCCAGGACAGATACAGCACGGGGTTAGATACAGAGTAAAGCTCCCTCTACACTGTCCCCATCAAACACTCCCAGAACAGGTACAGCACGGGGTTAGATACAGAGTAAAGCTCCCTCTACACTGTCCCCATCAAACACTCCCAGGACAGGTACAGCACGGGGTTAGATACAGAGTAAAGCTCCCTCTACACTGTCCCCATCAAACACTCCCAGGACCGGAACAGCACGGCGTTAGATACAGAGTAAAGCTCCCTCTACACTGTCCCTCATCAAACACTCCCAGAACAGGTACAGCACGGGGTTAGATACAGAGTAAAGTTCCCTCGACACTGTCCTCATCAAACACTCCCAGGACAGGTACAGCACGGGGTTAGATACAGAGTAAAGCTCCCTCTACACTGTCCCCATCAAACACTCCCAGGACAGGGACAGCACGGGGTTAGATACAGAGTAAAGCTCCCTCTACATTGTCCCCATCAAACACTCCCAGGACAGGTACAGCACGGGGTTAGATACAGAGTAAAGCTCCCTCTACACTGTTCCCATCAAACACTCCCAGGACAGGTACAGCACGGGGTTAGATACAGAGTAAAGCTCCCTCTACACTGTCCCCATCAAACACTCCCAGGACAGGTACAGCGCGGGGTTAGATGCAGAGTAAAGCTCCCTCTACACTGTCCCCATCAAACACTCCCAGGACAGGTACAGCACGGGGATAGATACAGAGTAAAGCTCCCTCTACACTGTCCCCATCAAACACTCCCAGGACAGGTACAGCACGGGGTTAGATCCAGAGTAAAGCTCCCTCTACACTGTCCCCATCAAACACTCCCAGGACAGGTACAGCACGGGGTTAGATCCAGAGTAAAGCTCCCTCTGCACTATCAATCGAGCGATGACTAGTTTGTATGCAAGAACAAACAGGCTTTTATTCACAAAAGACTTGGAGCACACCCATGCCGATGAACTGGTCCGGTGACTGAGGCAGGGGGTGGGGAGCAGTCACCTTTATACCTGGACCGGGGGGGAGGAGTCTCAGGCAGGGCCGGCAGGGGCGTGTCCCGGCATGTCACCCACACACGCACTCACACTCACACTCACACTCACACTCACACTCACACTCACACTCACACTCACACACACACAGGCAATAAGCTGACAGTGGTTTACCACATTCACCCCCTGCTTTTTAACAAAGAGTCCGGCGGGGGTGAAGTGGGTGGAACGATATTTACAGAATTACAAATTCAGTCTCTCTGGGGGCTTGATCTGCCGCTGCGACTGCCGGAGTGCCGGTTGTGGTGTCGGTTCCGGTGGCCGCGGTGTTGGTTCAGGCACCAGGCCGTAGTCGCTCGAGACGTCTGTCGTCCCTTCCGATTGTCGGGTGCGTGGTGGCGGCTCCTGGGGCTCAGGCGTGCTGTATACGGGGGTTGGGGGTGTTGGGGTTGTGGGTCGTCGTGGTCCCTGGGGCACCTGCGGGTGCCAGGTCTCGAATGGAGACCGTGTCCTCCCACCCGTCGGGGTACGCCACATAGGCGTATTGGGGGTTGGCGTGGAGGAGCTGGACCCTTTCGACCAGGGGGTCCGATTTATGGGTCCTCACGTGCTTCCGGAGCAGGACAGGGCCTGGGGACGTCAGCCACGACGGTAGTGAGGTCCCCGAGGAGGACTTCCTGGGGAAAACAAACATTCGTTCATGAGGGGTAGCATTGGTAGCTGTGCAAAGGAGTGATCTAATCGAGTGTAGTGCATCAGGGAGGACCTCTTGCCAGCGGGGGACTGGAAAACCTTTAGACCTCAGAGTTAGTAAAACGGCCTTCCAGACTGTCGCGTTCTCCCTCTCTACCTGTCCGTCCCCCCTGGGGTTGTAGCTGGTGGTCCTACTCGAGGCTATGCCTTTGGAGAGCAGGTACTGTCGCAGCTCATCACTCATAAAGGAGGATCCCCGGTCGCTATGGATATAGCTAGGGAAACCGAACAGGGTGAAGAGGCTGTGCAGGGCCCTGACGACCGTGGCCGAGGTCATATCCGGGCAGGGAATAGCGAAGGGGAAACGTGAATACTCATCGATGACGTTGAGGAAGTATATGTTGCGGTCAGAAGAGGGGAGGGGGCCTTTGAAGTCAACGCTCAGGCGTTCAAAAGGGCGGGTGGCCTTTATGAGGTGTGTTCTGTCTGGCTGATAGAAGTGCGGTTTGCACTCTACGCAGACCTGGCAGTGTCTGGTTATAGACCTGACTTCCTCAATGGAGTAGGGCAGGTTACGGGCTTTAATGAAGCGAAAAATCCTGGTGACCCCGGGGTGGCAGAGGTCGTTGTGGAGAGTCTGCAATTGGTCTATTTGTGCGCTGGCACATATTCCCTGGGACAGGGCGTCTGGGGGCTCATTGAGCTTCCCGGGCCGGTATAAGATGTTGTAATTGTAGGTGGAAAGCTCGATTCTCCACCTCAATATTTTATTGTTTTTGATCTTGCCCCGCTGCGTGTTGTTAAACATGGATGCAACTGACCGTTGGTCCGTGAGTAGGGTGAATCGTTTACCAGCTAAGTAGTGGTGCCAATGCCGTACAGCTTCCACTATGGCTTGGGCCTCCTTCTCGACAGAGGAGTGTTGAATTTCAGGGCCTTGGAGGGTTCGTGAGAAGAAGGCCACGGGTCTGCCCGCCTGGTTAAGGGTGGCGGCTAGGGCGAAGTCAGACGCATCGCTCTCCACCTGGAACGGGATGGATTCGTCTACAGCGTGCATCGTGGCCTTCGCGATGTCTGCTTTGATGCAGTCGAAGGCCAGGCGGGCCTCTGCTGTCAGGGGGAAAGAGGTGGATTTGATGAGCGGACGGGCCTTATCCGCATAACTGGGGACCCACTGGGCGTAATACGAGAAGAAGCCCAGGCATCTCCTCTGTGCTTTGAGGCTGGTGGGGAGGGGGAGTTCCGGGAGGGGACGCATGGGGTCGGGATCGGGACCGATGACCCCGTTTTCCACAACACAACCAAGGATGGCGAGGCGGTGTGTGCGGAATACGCACTTCTCCTTATTATAGGTCAGATTTAGGAGTGTGGCGGTGTGGAGGAATTTGTGGAGGTTGGCGTCGTGGTCCTGCTGATCATGGCCGCAGATGGTGACATTATCCAGGTACGGGAAGGTGGCCCACAGCCCGTTCTGGTCTACCATTCGGTCCATCTCACGCTGGAAAACCGAGACCCCATTGGTGACGCCGAAGGAGACCCTAAGGAAGTGATAGAGGCGGCCATCCGCCTCGAAGGCAGTATATTGGCGGTCCTCCGGGCGGATAGGGAGCTGGTGGTATGCAGATTTTAAGTCGATGGTGGGGAACACCCGATATTGCGCAATCTGATTAACCATGTCAGATGTGCGGGGAAGGGGGTACGCGTCCAGCTGTGTGTATCGGTTAATGGTCTGACTGTAGTCAATGTCCATGCGATGTTTCTCCCCAGTCTTAACAACTACTACTTGGGCTCTCCAGGGGCTGGTACTGGCCTCGATGATCCCCTCCCCTAGGAGCCGTTGTACTTCGGACCTGATAAAAGCCCTGTCTCCAGCACTGTACCGTCTGCTCTTGGTGGCGATGGGCTTGCAGTCGGGGGTGAGATTTTCAAACAGTGAGGGAGGGGCGACTTGAAGGGTCGAGAGGCTGCAGGTGGTGTGCGGTGGGCGATCTAAGAACTGCTGATTGCAAACAGAGAGCGGGGGAAAAGGCCCATTATACTCCATGGTGACGCTCTGAAGGTGACTCAGGAAATCTAGCCCCAGGAGTACGGCAGCGCAGAGTTGTGGCAGCACGAGGAGCCTGAAGTTTTTGTACACTGTGCCCCGTACAGTCAGGGTCGCCACACAGTACCCGAGGACATCCACCGAGTGGGACTTTGAACACAGTAAGAAGTTTAACAACACCAGGTTAAAGTCCAACAGGTTTATTTGGTAGCAAAAGCCACACAAGCTTTCGGAGCTGCAAGCCCCTTCTTCAGGTGAGTGGGAATTCTGTTCACAAACAGAGCTTATAAAGACACAGACTCAATTTACATGAATAATGGTTGGAATGCGAATACTTACAACTAATCAAGTCTTTAAGAAACGAAACAATGTGAGTGGAGAGAGCATCAAGACAGGCTAAAAAGATGTGTATTGTCTCCAGACAAGACAGCCAGTGAAACTCTGTGGGGGTTACAGATAGTGTGACATGAACCCAATATCCCGGTTTAGGCCGTCCTCATGTGTGCGGAACTTGGCTATCAGTCTCTGCTCAGCGACTCTGCGCTGTCGTGTGTCGCGAAGGCTGCCTTGGAGAACGCTTACCCGAATACCAGAGGCCGAATGCCCGCTGAGCAGAAACTGATAGCCAAGTTCCGCACACACGAGGACGGCCTCAACCGGGATATTGGGTTCATGTCACACTATTTGTAACTCCCACAGTTGCGTGGACCTGCAGAGTTTCACTGGCTGTCTTGTCTGGAGACAATACACATCTTTTTAGCCTGTCTTGATGCTCTCTCCACTCACATTGTTTTGTTTCTTAAAGACTTGATTAGTTGTAAGTATTCGCATTCCAACCATTATTCATGTAAATTGAGTCTGTGTCTTTATAAGCTCTGTTTGTGAACAGAATTCCCACTCACCTGAAGAAGGGGCTTAGAGCTCCGAAAGCTTGTGTGGCTTTTGCTACCAAATAAACCTGTTGGACTTTAACCTGGTGTTGTTAAACTTCTTACTGTGTTTACCCCAGTCCAACGCCGGCATCTCCACATTGGGACTTTGAAGCCATGGAGATCGTTTGCTTCACTGGCAGTATTGAAAGGGCGTAGCGACTCACTGTGTTAGGGTGAATAAAGCTCTCCGTACTCCCACAGTCAAACAAACAGTTTGTAGTGCGACCGTTTACCTCGAGTCCATCATGGACCTGGCGAGTTGGTGAGGCCTGGATTGGTCCAGTGTAACCGAAGCCACCGTCGGATTTTGCAACGTGGCTGACGGCGTCCAAGATGGCGGCCTGCACGGCTCACACACGGCTGAAGGTGTCCAAGATGGCGGCCCGCACGGCTCACACGCGGCTGAAGGTGTCCAAGATGGCGGCCCGCACGGCTCACACGCGGCTGAAGGTGTCCAAGATGGCGGCCCGCACGGCTCACACACGGCTGAAGGTGTCCAAGATGGCGGCCCGCACGGCTCACACGCGGCTGAAGGTGTCCAAGATGGCGGCCCGCACGGCTCACATGCGGCTACCGGCGCCCAAGATGGCGGCCCGCACGGCTCACACGCGGCTGAAGGTGTCCAAGATGGCGGCCCGCACGGCTCACATGCGGCTACCGGCGCCCAAGATGGCGGCCCCCGCGGGTCGCACGTGGCGCTACTGGGCTTGGAGGTCGATTTCGCTCTGCATACCTTCGCGTAATGGCCCTTCTTTCCACACCCGGAGCAGATCGCATCCTCCGCCGGGCACCGTTGTCGGGGGTGCTTCCCCAGGCCGCAGAAGTCGCACTTCGGGCCTCCGGAGACTGCCGCAGCGGTCGGGTCATTGGTGGGACGTGGCGTGGCGTAGGCCTGCGGCCCTCCCGAGTACAGATGTGGCGGCGACCGCGGTGTCCACGATGCGCCCCTGTGGTCGGGGGTGTAGGCCTCGAGATTACGGAAGGCCACCTCTAACGAGTCGACAAGCGCCACAGTCTTTTGTAGGTCCAGCCCACCCTGTTCCAGCAGTTGTTGTCGGATATAGTTTGACCCGATACCCGTGACATCGGCATCTCTGATTAAGCCCTCAGTGTTTTGGGCGGCTGTTACGGCCTTGCAGTTGCAGGCCCTGCCAAGTGCTCGCAACGCACGCAGGAATTCATCACCCGATTCTCCCGGCTGTTGTCTGCGAGTAGCCGGAAGATGTCTGGCGTAGATTACATTAGACTGTTTGTTGAACTGGCCTTTTAAAGCTTCGATCGCATCCTCGTAAGTTTCAGCGTCTCTAATCATCGAGAATACTTCATCGCTTACCCGGGCGTGGAGCACGTGGAGCTTGTCGGTTTCGGTCCGGGTGACGGAGGCGGAGGCGGTGAGGAAAGTTTCGAAACAGCGCAGACAGTGATCGAAGCTGTTAGAGGCTCCTACAGCCTGAGGGTCCAGTTCGAATCTATCGGGTTTTAGTATCTGCTCCATCCCAAAACTTGTTGCGAATAAAATTGAAGCACCATCAATCAAGCTAAGACTAGTTTGTATGCAAGAACAAATTGGCTTTTATGAGCAAAATACTTGGAGCACACCCATGCCGATGAACTGGTCGAGAGACTGAGGCAGGGGGTGGGGAGCAGTCACCTTTATACCTGGACCGGGGGGGGGGAGGAGTCTCAGGCAGGGCCGGCAGGGGCGTGTCCCGGCATGTCACACACACACACACACACACACACACTCACACACACACTCACACACACACACACACACACACACACACACACACACACACACACACACACACACACAGGCAATAAGCTAACCGTAGTTTACCACACACTCCCAGGAAAAGTACAGCACGGGGTTAGATACAGAGTAAAGCTCCCTCTACACTGTCCTCATCAAACACTCCCAGGACAGGTACAGCACGGGGTTAGATACAGAGTAAAGCTCCCTCTACACTGTCCCCCATCAAACACTCCCAGGACAGGTACAGCACGGGGTTAGATACAGAGTAAAGCTCCCTCTACACTGTCCCCATCAAACACTCCCAGGACAGATACAGCACGGGGTTAGATACAGAGTAAAGCTCCCTCTACACTGTCCCCATCAAACACTCCCAGGACAGGTACCGCACGGGGTTAGATACAGAGTAAACCTCCCTCCACACTGTCCCCCATCAAACACTCCCAGGACAGGTACAGCACGGGGTTAGATACAGAGTAAAGCTCCCTCTACACTGTCCCCATCAAACACTCCCAGGACAGGTACAGCACGGGGTTAGATACAGAGTAAAGCTCCCTCTACACTGTCTCCATCAAACACTCCCAGGACAGATACAGCACGGGGTTAGATACAGAGTAAAGCTCCCTCTACACTGTCCCCATCAAACACTCCCAGGACAGGTACCGCACGGGGTTAGATACAGAGTAAACCTCCCTCTACACTGTCCTCATCAAACACTCCCAGGACAGGTACAGCACGGGGTTAGATACAGAGTAAAGCTCCCTCTACACTGTCCCCATCAAACACTCCCAGGACAGGTACAGCACGGGTTTAGATACAGAGTAAAGCTCCCTCGACACTGTCCCCATCAAACACTCCCAGGACAGGTACAGCACGGTGTTAGATACAGAGTAAAGCTCCCTCTACACTGTCCCCATCAAACACTCCCAGGACAGGTACAGCACGGGGTTAGATACAGAGTAAAGCTCCCTCTACACTGTCCCCCATCAAACACTCCCAGGACATGTACAGCACGGGGTTAGATACAGAGTAAAGCTCCCTCTACACTGTCCCTATCAAACACTCCCAGGACAGGTACAGCACGGGGTAAGATACAGAGTAAAGCTCCCTCTACACTGTCCCCCATCAAACACTCCCAGGACAGGTACAGCACGGTGTTAGATACAGAGTAAAGCTCCCTCTACACTGTCCCCCATCAAACACTCCCAGGGCAGGTACAGCACGGTGTTAGATACAGAGTAAAGCTCCCTCTACACTGTCCCCCATCAAACACTCCCAGGACAGGTACAGCACCGGGTTAGATACAGAGTAAAGCTCCCTCTACACTGTCCCCCATCAAACACTCGTAGGACAGGTACAGCACAGGGTTAGATACAGAGTAAAGCTCCCTCTGCACTCTCCCCCTCAAACACTCCCAAGACAGGTACAGCACGGGGTTAGATACAGAGTAAAGCTCCCTCTACACTGTCCCCATCAAACACTCCCAGGACAGGTACAGCACGGGGTTAGATACAGAGTAAAGCTCCCTCTACACTGTCCCCATCAAACACTCCCAGGACAGGTAGAGCACGGGGTTAGATACAGAGTAAAGCTCCCTCTACACTGTCCCCATCAAACACTCCCAGGAGAGGTACAGCACCGGGTTAGATACAGAGTAAAGCTCCCTCTACACTGTCCCCCATCAAACACTCGTAGGACAGGTACAGCACAAGGTTTGATAAAGAGTAAAGCTCCCTCTGCACTCTCCCCATCAAACACTCCCAGGACAGGTACAGCACGGGGTTAGATACAGAGTAAAGCTCCCTCTGCACTCTCCCCATCAAACACTCCCAGGACAGGTACAGCACGGGGTTAGATACAGAGTAAAGCTCCCTCTACACTGTCCCCATCAAACACTCCCAGGACAGGTACAGCACGGGGTTAGATACAGAGTAAAGCTCCCTCTACACTGTCCCCCATCAAACACTCCCAGGACAGGTACAGCACGGGGTGAGATACAGAGTAAAGCTCCCTCTACATTGTCCCCCATCAAACACTCCCAGGACAGGTACAGCACGGGGTGAGATACAGAGTAAAGCTCCCTCCACACTGTCCCCATCAAACACCCCCAGGACAGGTACAGCACGGGGTTAGATACAGAGTAAAGCTCCCTCTACACTGTCCCCATTAAACACTCCCAGGACAGGTACAGCACGGGGTTAGATACAGAGTAAAGCTCCCTCTGCACTGTCCCCATCAAACACCCCCAGGACAGGTACAGCACGGGGTTAGATACAGAGTAAAGCTCCCTCTACACTGTCCCCATCAAACACACCCAGGAAAAGTACAGCACGGGGATAGATACAGAGTAAAGCTGCCTCTGCACTGTCCCCCATCAAACACTCCCAGGACAGGTACAGCACGGGGTTAGATCCAGAGTAAAGCTCCCTCTGCACTGTCCCCATCAAACACTCCCAGGACAGGTACAGCACCGGGTTAGATACAGAGTAAAGCTCCCTCTACACTGTCCCCCATCAAACACTCCCAGGACAGGTACAGCACGGGGTTAGATACAGAGTAAAGCTCCCTCCACACTGTCCCCCCTAAAACACTCCCAGGACAGGTACATAGAACATAGAACATTACAGCACAGAACAGGCCCTTCGGCCCACGATGTTGTGCCGACCTTCATCTGAAACCAAGATCAAGCTATCCCACTCCCTACCATCCTGGTGTGCTCCATGTGCCTATCCAATAACCGCTTAAATGTTCCTAAAGTGTCTGACTCCACTGTCACTGCAGGCAGTCCATTCCACACCCCAACCACTCTCTGCGTGAAGAACCTACCTCTGTTATCCTTCCTATATCTCCCACCATGAACCCTATAGTTATGCCCCCTTGTAATAGCTCCATCCACCCGAGGAAATAGTCTTTGAACGTTCACTCGATCTATCCCCTTCATCATTTTATAAACCTCTATTAAGTCTCCCCTCAATCTCCTCCGCTCCAGAGAGAACAGCCCCAGCTCCCTCAACCTTTCCTCATAAGACCGACACTCCAAACCAGGCAGCATCCTGGTAAATCTCCTCTGCACTCTTTCCAGCGCTTCCACATCCTTCTTATAGTGAGGTGACCAGAACTGCACGCAATATTCCAAATGCGGTCTCGCCAAGGTCCTGTACAGTTGCAGCATAACCCCACGGCTCTTAAACTCCAACCCCCTGTTAATAAAAGCTAACACACTATAGGCCTTCTTCACAGCTCTATCCACTTGAGTGGCAACCTTTAGAGATCTGTGGATATGGACCCCAAGATCTCTCTGTTCCTCCACAGTCTTCAGAACCCTACCTTTGACCCTGTAATCCACATTTAAATTAGTCCTACCAAAATGAATCACCTCACATTTATCAGGGTTAAACTCCATTTGCCATTTTTCAGCCCACCTTTGCATCCTATCTATGTCTCTTTGCAGCCGACAACATCCCTCCACCTCATCCACTACTCCACCAATCTTGGTGTCATCAGCAAATTTACTGATCCACCCTTCAGCCCCCTCCTCTAAGTCATTAATAAAAATCACAAAGAGCAGAGGACCAAGCACCGATCCCTGCGGCACTCCGCTAGCAACCTGCCTCCAGTCCGAAAATTTTCCATCCACCACCACCCTCTGTCTTCGATCAGATAGCCAGTTACCTATCCAATCGGCCAACTTTCCCTCTATCCCACACCTCCTGACTTTCATCATAAGCCGACCATGGGGGACCTTATCAAACGCCTTACTAAAATCCATGTATATGACATCAACCGCCCTACCTTCATCAACACACCTAGTTACCTCCTCAAAAAATTCTATCAAATTTGTGAGGCACGATTTGCCCTTCACAAATCCGTGCTGACTATCCCGGATTAATCCGCATCTTTCTAAATGGTCGTAAATCCCATCCCTAAGGACCTTTTCCATCAATTTACCAACCACCGAAGTCAGACTAACCGGTCTATAATTACCAGGGTCATTTCTATTCCCTTTCTTAAACAGAGGAACAACATTTGCCACTCTCCAGTCCTCTGGCACCATCCCCGTGGACAGCGAGGACCCAAAGATCAAAGCCAAAGGCTCTGCAATCTCATCCCTCGCCTCCCAAAGAATCCTAGGATACATTTCATCAGGCCCAGGGGACTTATCGACCTTCAGTTTATTCAAAACTGCCAATACATCCTCCCTCCGAACATCTATTTCCTCCAGCCTATTAGCCTGTAACACCTTCTCTTCCTCAAAAACATGGCCCCTCTCCTTGGTGAACACTGAAGAAAAGTATTCATTCATCACCTCGCCTATCTCTACTGATTCCATACACAAGTTCCCACCACTGTCCTTGACCGGCCCTAACCTCACCCTGGTCATTCTTTTATTCCTCACATAAGAGTAAAAAGCCTTGGGGTTTTCCTTGATCCGACCCGCCCAAGGACTTCTCATGTCCCCTCCTAGCTCTCCTCAGCCCCTTTTTCAGCTCATTCCTTGCTAACTTGTAACCCTCAATCGAGCCATCTGAACCTTGTTTCCTCATCCCTACATAAGCTTCCCTCTTCCTTTTCACAAGACATTCCACCTCTTTTGTGAACCACGGTTCCCTCACTCGGCCATTTCCTCCCTGCCTGACAGGGACATACCTATCAAGGACACCCAGTATTTGTTCCTTGAAAAAGTTCCACTTTTCATCAGTGCCTTTCCCTGACAGTTTCTGTTCCCATCTTATGCCCCCTAATTCTTGCCTAATCGCATCATAATTACCTCTCCCCCAATTGTAAGCCTTGCCCTGCCGTCCGGCCCTATCCCTCTCCATTGCAATAACAAAAGACACCGAATTGATACGGTGTTAGATACAGAGTAAAGCTCCCTCTACACTGTCCCCAACAAACACTCCCAGGACAGGTACAGCACGGGCTTAGATACAGAGTAAAGCTCCCTCTGCACTGTCCCCATCAAACACTCCAAGGACAGGGACAGCACGGGGTGAGATACAGAGTAAAGCTCCCTCTACACTGTCCCCATCAAACACTCCCAGGACAGGTACAGCACGGGGTTAGATACAGAGTAAAGCTCCCTCTACACTGTCCCCATCAAACACTCCCACGACAGGTACAGCACCGGGTTAGATACAGAGTAAAGCTCCCTCTACACTGTCGCCCATCAAACACTCCCAGGACAGGTACAGCACGGGGTTAGATACAGAGTAAAGCTCCCTCTACACTGTCCCCATCAAACACTCCCAGGAAAGGTACAGCACGGGGTTAGATACAGAGTAAAGCTCCATCTACACTGTCCCCATCAAACACTCCCAGGACAGGTACAGCACGGGGTTAGATACAGAGTAAAGCTCCCTCTGCACTGTCCCCAACAAACACTCCCAGGACAGGTACAGCACGGGGTTAGATACAGAGTAAAGCTCCCGCTACACTGTCCCCATCAAACACTCCCAGGACAGGTACAGCACGGGGTAAGATACACAGTAAAGCTCCCTCTACACTGTCCCCATTAAACACTCCCAGGACAGGTACAGCACGGGGTTAGGTACAGAGTAAAGCTCCCTCTACACTGTCCCCCATCAAACACTCCCAGGACAGGTACAGCACGGGGTTAGATACAGAGTAAAGCTCCCTCTACACTGTCCCCATCAAACACTCCCAGGACAGGTACAGCACGGGGTTAGATACAGAGTAAAGCTCCCTCTGCACTGTCCCCATCAAACACTCCCAGGACAGGTACAGCACGGGGTTAGATACAGAGTAAAGCTCCCTCTAGACTGTCCCCATCAAACACTCCCAGGACAGGTACAGCACGGGGTTAGATACAGAGTAAAGCTCCCTCTACACTGTCCCCATCAAACACTCCCAGGACAGGTACAGCACGGGGTTAGATACAGAGTAAAGCTCCCTCTAGACTGTCCCCATCAAACACTCCCAGGACAGGTACAGCATGGGGTTAGATACAGAGTAAAGCTCCCTCTACACTGTCCCCTTCAAACACTCCCAGGACAGGTACAGCACGGGGTTAGATACAGAGTAAAGCTCCCTCTACACTGTCCCCATCAAACACTCCCAGGACTGGTACAGCACGGGGTTAGATACAGAGTAAAGCTCCCTCTACACTGTCCCCCATCAAACACTCCCAGGACTGGTACAGCACGGGGTTAGATACAGAGTAAAGCACCCTCGACACTGTCCCCATCAAACACTCCCAGGACAGGGACAGCACGGGGTTAGATACAGAGTAAAGCTCCCTCCACACTGTCCCCATCAAACACTCCCAGGACAGGTACAGCACGGGGTTAGATACAGAGTAAAGCTCCCTCCACACTGTCCCCATCAAACACTCCCAGGACAGGTACAGCACGGGATTAGATACAGAGTAAAGCTCCCTCCACACTGTCCCCCATCAAACACTCCCAGGACAGGTACAGCACGGGGTTAGATACAGAGTAAAGCTCCCTCCACACTGTCCCCCATCAAACACTCCCAGGACAGGGAAAGCACGGGGTTAGATACAGAGTAAAGCTCCCTCTACACTGTCCCCATTAAACACTCCCAGGACAGGTACAGCACGGGGTTAGATACAGAGTAAAGCTCCCTCTACACTGTCCCCCATCAAACACTCCCAGGACAGGTACAGCACGGGGTTAGATACAGAGTAAAGCTCCCTCCACACTGTCCCCCATCAAACACTCCCAGGACAGGGAAAGCACGGGGTTAGATACAGAGTAAAGCTCCCTCTACACTGTCCCCATTAAACACTCCCAGGACAGGTACAGCACGGGGTTAGATACAGAGTAAAGCTCCCTCTACACTGTCCCCCATCAAACACTCCCAGGACAGGTACAGCACGGGGTTAGATACAGAGTAAAGCTCCCTCTACACTGTCCCCTTCAAACACTCCCAGGACAGGTGCAGCACGGGGTTAGATACAGAGTAAAGCTCCCTCTGCACTGTCCCCATCAAACACTCCCAGGACAGGGACAGCACGGGGTTAGATACAGAGTAAAGCTCCCTCTACACTGTCCCCATCAAACACTCCCAGGACTGGTACAGCACGGGGTTAGATACAGAGTAAAGCTCCCTCTACACTGTCCCCATCAAACACTCCCAGGACAGGGACAGCACGGGGTTAGATACAGAGTAAAGCTCCCTCTACACTGTCCCCATCAAACACTCCCAGGACAGGTACAGCACGGGGTTAGATACAGAGTAAAGCTCCCTCCACACTGTCCCCCATCAAACACTCCCAGGACAGGTACAGCACGGGGTTAGATACAGAGTAAAGCTCCCTCTACACTGTCCCCCATCAAACACTCCCAGGACAGGTACAGCACGGGGTAAGATACAGAGTAAAGCTCCCTCCACACTGTCCCCCATCAAACACTCCCAGGACAGGGAAAGCACGGGGTTAGATACAGAGTAAAGCTCCCTCTACACTGTCCCCATCAAACACTCCCAGGACAGGTACAGCACGGGGTTAGATACAGAGTAAAGCTCCCTCCACACTGTCCCCCATCAAACACTCCCAGGACAGGTACAGCACGGGGTTAGATACAGAGTGAAGCTCCCTCTACACTGTCCCCATCAAACACTCCCAGGACAGGGAAAGCACGGGGTTAGATACAGAGTAAATCTCCCTCTGCACTGTCCTCATCAAACACTCCCAGGACAGGTACAGCACGGGGTGAGATACAGAGGAAAGCTCCCTCCACACTGTCCCCATCAAACACCCCCAGGACAGGTACAGCACGGGGTTAGATACAGAGTAAAGCTCCCTCTACACTGTCCCCATCAAACACTCCCAGGACAGGTACAGCACGGGGTTAGATACAGAGTAAAGCTCCCTCTACACTGTCCCCATCAAACACTCCCAGGACAGGTACAGCACGGGGTTAGATACAGAGTAAAGCTCCCTCTACACTGTCCCCATCAAACATTCCCAGGACAGGTACATCACGGGGTTAGATACAGAGTAAAGCTCCCTCTACACTGTCCCCATCAAACACTCCCAGGACAGGTACAGCACGGGGTTAGATACAGAGTAAAGCTCCCTCTACACTGTCCCCTTCAAACACTCCCAGGACAGGTACAGCACGGGGTTAGATACAGAGTAAAGCTCCCTCTACACTGTCCCCATCAAACACTCCCAGGACTGGTACAGCACGGGGTTAGATACAGAGTAAAGCTCCCTCTACACTGTCCCCCATCAAACACTCCCAGGACTGGTACAGCACGGGGTTAGATACAGAGTAAAGCTCCCTCGACACTGTCCCCATCAAACACTCCCAGGACAGGGACAGCACGGGGTTAGATACAGAGTAAAGCTCCCTCCACACTGTCCCCATCAAACACTCCCAGGACAGGTACAGCACGGGGTTAGATACAGAGTAAAGCTCCCTCCACACTGTCCCCATCAAACACTCCCAGGACAGGTACAGCACGGGATTAGATACAGAGTAAAGCTCCCTCCACACTGTCCCCCATCAAACACTCCCAGGACAGGTACAGCACGGGGTTAGATACAGAGTAAAGCTCCCTCTACACTGTCCCCCATCAAACACTCCCAGGACAGGTACAGCACGGGGTTAGATACAGAGTAAAGCTCCCTCCACACTGTCCCCCATCAAACACTCCCAGGACAGGGAAAGCACGGGGTAAGATACAGAGTAAAGCTCCCTCTACACTGTCCCCATTAAACACTCCCAGGACAGGTACAGCACGGGGTTAGATACAGAGTAAAGCTCCCTCTACACTGTCCCCCATCAAACACTCCCAGGACAGGTACAGCACGGGGTTAGATACAGAGTAAAGCTCCCTCTACACTGTCCCCTTCAAACACTCCCAGGACAGGTACAGCACGGGGTTAGATACAGAGTAAAGCTCCCTCTGCACTGTCCCCATCAAACACTCCCAGGACAGGGACAGCACGGGGTTAGATACAGAGGAAAGCTCCCTCTACACTGTCCCCATCAAACACTCCCAGGACTGGTACAGCACGGGGTTAGATACAGAGTAAAGCTCCCTCTACACTGTCCCCATCAAACACTCCCAGGACAGGGACAGCACGGGGTTAGATACAGAGTAAAGCTCCCTCTACACTGTCCCCATCAAACACTCCCAGGACAGGTACAGCACGGGGTTAGATTCAGAGTAAAGCTCCCTCCACACTGTCCCCCATCAAACACTCCCAGGACAGGTACAGCACGGGGTTAGATACAGAGTAAAGCTCCCTCTACACTGTCCCCCATCAAACACTCCCAGGACAGGTACAGCACGGGGTTAGATACAGAGTAAAGCTCCCTCCACACTGTCCCCCATCAAACACTCCCAGGACAGGGAAAGCACGGGGTTAGATACAGAGTAAAGCTCCCTCTACACTGTCCCCATCAAACACTCCCAGGACAGGTACAGCACGGGGTTAGATACAGAGTAAAGCTCCCTCCACACTGTCCCCCATCAAACACTCCCAGGACAGGTACAGCACGGGGTTAGATACAGAGTGAAGCTCCCTCTACACTGTCCCCATCAAACACTCCCAGGACAGGGAAAGCACGGGGATTGATACAGAGTAAATCTCCCTCTGCACTGTCCCCATCAAACACTCCCAGGACAGGTACAGCACGGGGTTAGATACAGAGTAAAGCTCCCTCTACACTGTCCCCATCAAACACTCCCAGGACAGGTACAGCACGGGGTTATATACAGAGTAAAGCTCCCTCTACAGTGTCCCCATCAAACACTCCCAGGACAGGTACAGCACGGGGATAGATACAGAGTAAAGCTGCCTCTACACTGTCCCCCATCAAACACTCCCAGGACAGGTACAGCACGGGGTTAGATCCAGAGTAAAGCTCCCTCTGCACTGTCCCCATCAAACACTCCCAGGACAGGTACAGCACGGGGTTAGATACAGAGTAAAGCTCCCTCCACACTGTCCCCCCTCAAACACTCCCAGGACAGGTACAGCACGGGCTAAGATACAGAGTAAAGCTCCCTCTGCACTGTCCCCATCAAACACTCCAAGGACAGGGACAGCACGGGGTGAGATACAGAGTAAAGCTCCCTCAACACTGTCCCCATCAAACACTCGCAGGACAGGTACAGCACGGGGTTAGATACAGAGTAAAGCTCCCTCTATACTGTCCCCATCAAACACTCCCAGGACAGGTACAGCACGGGGTTAGATACAGAGTAAAGCTCCTTCTACACTGTCCTCATCAAACACTCGCAGGACGGGTACAGCATGGGGTTAGATACAGAGTAAAGCTCCATCTACACTGTCCCCATCAAACACTCCCACGACAGGTACAGCACCGGGTTAGATACAGAGTAAAGCTCCCTCTGCACTGTCGCCCATCAAACACTCCCAGGACAGGTACAGCACGGGGTTAGATACAGAGTAAAGCTCCCTCTACACTGTCCCCATCAAACACTCCCAGGAAAAGTACAGCACGGGGTTAGATACAGAGTAAAGCTCCCTCTACACTGTCCCCATCAAACACTCCCAGGACAGGTACAGCACCGGGTTAGATACAGAGTAAAGCTCCCTCTACACTGTCCCCCATCAAACACTCGTAGGACAGGTACAGCACAAGGTTAGATACAGAGTAAAGCTCCCTCTGCACTCTCCCCATCAAACACTCCCAGGACAGGTACAGCACGGGGTTCGATACAGAGTAAAGCTCCCTCTGCACTCTCCCCATCAAACACTCCCAGGACAGGTACAGCACGGGGTTAGATACAGAGTAAAGCTCCCTCTACACTGTCCCCATCAAACACTCCCAGGACAGGTACAGCACGGGGTTAGATACAGAGTAAAGCTCCCTCTACACTGTCCCCATCAAACACTCCCAGGACAGGTACAGCACGGGGTTAGATACAGAGTAAAGCTCCCTCTTGACTGTCCCCATCAAACACTCCCAGGACAGGGACAGCACGGGGTGAGATCCAGAGTAAAGCTCCCTCTACACTGTCCCCATTAAACACTCCCAGGACAGGTACAGCACGGGGTTAGATACAGAGTAAAGCTCCCTCTACACTGTCCCCCATCAAACACTCCCAGGACAGGTACAGCACGGGGTCAGATACAGAGTAAAGCTCCCTCTACACTGTCCCCATCAAACACTCCCAGGACAGGTACAGCACGGGGTTAGATACAGAGTAAAGCTCCCTCTGCACTGTCCCCATCAAACACTCCCAGGACAGGGACAGCACGGGGTGAGATACAGAGTAAAGCTCCCTCTACACTGTTCCCATCAAACACTCCCAGGACAGGTACAGCACGGGGTTAGATACAGAGTAAAGCTCCCTCTACACTGTCCCCATCAAACATTCCCAGGACAGGTACATCACGGGGTTAGATACAGAGTAAAGCTCCCTCTACACTGTCCCCTTCAAACACTCCCAGGACAGGTCCAGCACGGGGTTAGATACAGAGTAAAGCTCCCTCTACACTGTCCCCATCAAACACTCCCAGGACTGGTACAGCACGGCGTTAGATACAGAGTAAAGCTCCCTCTACACTGTCCCCATCAAACACTCCCAGGACTGGTACAGCACGGGGTTAGATACAGAGTAAAGCTCCCTCGACACTGTCCCCATCAAACACTCCCAGGACAGGGACAGCACGGGGTTAGATACAGAGTAAAGCTCCCTCCACACTGTCCCCATCAAACACTCCCAGGACAGGTACAGCACGGGGTTAGATACAGAGTAAAGCTCCCTCCACACTGTCCCCATCAAACACTCCCAGGACAGGTACAGCACGGGATTAGATACAGAGTAAAGCTCCCTCCACACTTTCCCCCATCAAACACTCCCAGGACAGGTACAGCACGGGGTTAGATACAGAGTAAAGCTCCCTCTACACTCTCCCCCATCAAACACTCCCAGGACAGGTACAGCACGGGGTTAGATACAGAGTAAAGCTCCCTCCACACTGTCCCCCATCAAACACTCCCAGGACAGGGAAAGCACGGGGTTAGATACAGAGTAAAGCTCCCTCTACACTGTCCCCATCAAACACTCCCAGGACAGGTACAGCACGGGGTTAGATACAGAGAAAAGCTCCCTCTACACTGTCCCCATCAAACACTCCCAGGACAGGTACAGCACGGGGTTAGATACAGAGAAAAGCTCCCTCTACACTGTCCCCATCAAACACACCCAGGAAAAGTACAGCACGGGGATAGATACAGAGTAAAGCTCCCTCTACACTGTCCCCAACAAACACTCCAAGGACAGGGACAGCACGGGGTGAGATACAGAGTAAAGCTCCCTCTGCACTGTCCCCCATCAAACACTCCCAGGATAGGTAAAGCACGGGGTGAGATACAGAGTAAAGCTCCCTCTGCACTGTCCCCATCAAACACTCCCAGGACAGGTAAAGCACGGGGTGAGAAACAGAGTAAAGCTCCCTCAACATTGTCCCCATCAAACACTCCCAGGACAGGTACAGCACGGGGTTAGATACAGAGTAAAGCTACCTCCACACTGTCCCCATCAAACACTCCCAGGACAGGTACAGCACGGGTTAGATACAAAGTAAAGCTCCTTCTACACTGTCCTCATCAAACACTCGCAGGACGGGTACAGCACGGGGTTAAATACAGAGTAAAGCTCCATCTGCACTGTCCCCATCAAACACTCCCACGACAGGTACAGCACGGGGTTAGATACAGAGTAAAGCTCCCTCTACACTGTCCCCATCAAACACTCCCAGGAAAAGTACAGCACGGGGTTAGATACAGAGTAAAGCTCCCTCTACACTGTCCCCCATCAAACACTCCCAGGACAGGTACAGCACGGGGTTAGATACAGAGTAAAGCTCCCTCTACACTGTCCCCCATCAAACACTCCCAGGACAGGTACAGCACGGGGTTAGATACAGAGTAAAGCTCCCTCTACACTGTCCCCCATCAAACACTCCCAGGACAGGTACAGCACGGGGTTAGATACAGAGTAAAGCTCCCTCTACACTGTCCCCATCAAACACTCCCAGGACAGGTACAGCACGGGGTTAGATACAGAGTAAAGCTCCCTCTACACTGTCCCCATCAAACACTCCCAGGACAGGGACAGCACGGGGTTAGATACAGAGTAAAGCTCCCTCTCCACTGTCCCCATCAAACACTCCCAGGACAGGTACAGCACGGGGTTAGATACAGAGTAAAGCTCCCTCTACACTCTCCCCCATCAAACACTCCCAGGACAGGTACAGCACGGGGTTAGATACAGAGTAAAGCTCCCTCTACACTGTCCCCATCAAACACTCCCAGGACAGGTACAGCACGGGGTTAGATACAGAGTAAAGCTCCCTCTACACTGTCCCCAACAAACACTCCCAGGACAGGTACAGCACGGGGTTAGATACAGAGTAAAGCTCCCTCTACACTGTCCCCATCAAACACTCCCAGGACAGGTACAGCACGGGGTTAGATACAGAGTAAAGCTCCCTCTACACTGTCCCCATCAAACACTCCCAGGACAGGTACAGCACGGGGTTAGATACAGAGTAAAGCTCCCTCTACACTGTCCCCATTAAACACTCCCAGGACAGGTACAGCACGGGGTTGGATACAGAGTAAAGCTCCCTCTACACTGTCCCCATCAAACACTCCCAGGACAGGTACAGCACGGGGTTAGATACAGAGTAAAGCTCCCTCTGCACTGTCCCCATCAAACACTCCCAGGACAGGGACAGCACGGGGTGAGATACAGAGTAAAGCTCCCTCTACACTGTCCCCATCAAACACTCCCAGGACAGGTACAGCACGGGGTTAGATACAGAGTAAAGCTCCCTCTACACTGTCCCCATCAAACACTCCCAGGACTGGTACAGCACGGGGTTAGATACAGAGTAAAGCTCCCTCGACACTGTCCCCATCAAACACTCCCAGGACAGGGACAGCACGGGGTTAGATACAGAGTAAAGCTCCCTCCACACTGTCCCCATCAAACACTCCCAGGACAGGTACAGCACGGGGTTAGATACAGAGTAAAGCTCCCTCCACACTGTCCCCATCAAACACTCCCAGGACAGGTACAGCACGGGGTTAGATACAGAGTAAAGCTCCCTCTTGACTGTCCCCATCAAACACTCCCAGGACAGGTACAGCACGGGGTTAGATCCAGAGTAAAGCTCCCTCTACACTGTCCCCATTTAACACTCCCAGGACAGGTACAGCACGGGGTTAGATACGGAGTAAAGCTCCCTCTACACTGTCCCCCATCAAACACTCCCAGGACAGGTACAGCACGGGGTTAGATACAGAGTAAAGCTCCCTCTACACTGTCCCCATCAAACACTCCCAGGACAGGTACAGCACGGGGTTAGATACGGAGTAAAGCTCCCTCTGCACTGTCCCCATCAAACACTCCCAGGACAGGGACAGCACGGGGTGAGATACAGAGTAAAGCTCCCTCTACACTGTCCCCATCAAACACTCCCAGGACAGGCACAGCACGGGGTTAGATACAGAGTAAAGCTCCCTCTACACTGTCCCCATCAAACATTCCGAGGACAGGTACATCACGGGGTTAGATACAGAGTAAAGCTCCCTCTACACAGTCCCCATCAAACACTCCCAGGACAGGTACAGCACGGGGTTAGATACAGAGTAAAGCTCCCTCTACACTGTCCCCTTCAAACACTCCCAGGACAGGTACAGCACGGGGTTAGATACAGAGTAAAGCTCCCTCTACACTGTCCCCATCAAACACTCCCAGGACTGGTACAGCACGGGGTTAGATACAGAGTAAAGCTCCCTCTACACTGTCCCCATCAAACACTCCCAGGACTGGTACAGCACGGGGTTAGATACAGAGTAAAGCTCCCTCGACACTGTCCCCATCAAACACTCCCAGGACAGGGACAGCACGGGGTTCGATACAGAGTAAAGCTCCCTCCACACTGTCCCCATCAAACACTCCCAGGACAGGTACAGCACGGGGTTAGATACAGAGTAAAGCTCCCTCCACACTGTCCCCATCAAACACTCCCAGGACAGGTACAGCACGGGATTAGATACAGAGTAAAGCTCCCTCCACTCTTTCCCCCATCAAACACTCCCAGGACAGGTACAGCACGGGGTTAGATACAGAGTAAAGCTCCCTCTACACTCTCCCCCATCAAACACTCCCAGGACAGGTACAGCACGGGGTTAGATACAGAGTAAAGCTCCCTCGACACTGTCCCCATCAAACACTCCCAGGACAGGTACAGCACGGGGTTAGATACAGAGTAAAGCTCCCTCCACACTGTCCCCCATCAAACACTCCCAGGACAGGGACAGCACGGGGTTAGATACAGAGTAAAACTCCCTCTACACTGTCCCCATCAAACACTCCCAGGACAGGTACAGCACGGGGTTAGATACAGAGTAAAACTCCCTCTACACTGTCCCCATCAAACACTCCCAGGACAGGTACAGCACGGGGTTAGATACAGAGTAACGCTCCCTCTACACTGTCCCCCATCAAACACTCACATGACAGGTACAGCACCGGGTTAGATACAGAGTAAAGCTCCCTCTACACTGTCCCCCATCAAACACTCCCAGGACAGGTACAGCACGGGGTTAGATACAGAGTAAAGCTCCCTCCACACTGTACCCCTCAAACATTCCCAGGACAGGTACAGCACGCTGTTAGATACAGAGTAAAGCTCCCTCTACACTGTCCCCATCAAACACTCCCAGGACAGGTACAGCACGGGGTTAGATACAGAGTAAAGCTCCCTCTACACTGTCCCCATCAAACACTCCCAGGACAGGTACAGCACGGGGTTAGATACAGAGTAAAGCTCCCTCTACACTCTCCCCCATCAAACACTCCCAGGACAGGTACAGCACGGGGTTAGATACAGAGTAAAGCTCCCTCTACACTGTCCCCATCAAACACTCCCAGGACAGGTACAGCACGGGGTTAGATACAGAGTAAAGCTCCCTCTACACTGTCCCCAACAAACACTCCCAGGACAGGTACAGCACGGGGTTAGATACAGAGTCAAGCTCCCTCTACACTGTCCCCATCAAACACTCCCAGGACAGGTACAGCACGGGGTTAGATACAGAGTAAAGCTCCCTCTACACTGTCCCCATCAAACACTCCCAGGACAGGTACAGCACGGGGTTAGATACAGAGTAAAGCTCCCTCTACACTGTCCCCATTAAACACTCCCAGGACAGGTACAGCACGGGGTTAGATACAGAGGAAAGCTCCCTCTACACTGTCCCCCATCAAACACTCCCAGGACAGGTACAGCACGGGGTTAGATACAGAGTAAAGCTCCCTCGACACTGTCCCCATCAAACACTCCCAGGACAGGTACAGCACGGGGTTCGATCCAGAGTAAAGCTCCCTCTGCACTGTCCCCATCAAACACTCCCAGGACAGGGACAGCACGGGGTGAGATACAGAGTAAAGCTCCCTCTACACTGTCCCCATCAAACACTCCCAGGACAGGTACAGCACGGGGTTAGATACAGAGTAAAGCTCCCTCTACACTGTCCCCATCAAACATTCCCAGGACAGGTACATCACGGGGTTAGATACAGAGTAAAGCTCCCTCTACACTGTCCCCATCAAACACTCCCAGGACAGGTACAGCACGGGGTTAGATACAGATTAAAGCTCCCTCTACACTGTCCCCTTCAAACACTCCCAGGACAGGTACAGCACGGGGTTAGATACAGAGTAAAGCTCCCTCTACACTGTCCCCATCAAACACTCCCAGGACTGGTACAGCACGGGGTTCGATACAGAGTAAAGCTCCCTCTACACTGTCCCCATCAAACACTCCCAGGACTGGTACAGCACGGGGTTAGATACAGAGTAAAGCTCCCTCGACACTGTCCCCATCAAACACTCCCAGGACAGGGACAGCACGGCGTTAGATACAGAGTAAAGCTCCCTCCACACTGTCCCCATCAAACACTCCCAGGACAGGGACAGCACGGGGTGAGATACAGAGTAAAGCTCCATCTGCACTGTCCCCATCAAACACTCCCACGACAGGTACAGCACGGGGTTAGATACAGAGTAAAGCTCCCTCTACACTGTCCCCCATCAAACACTCCCAGGACAGGTACAGCACGGGGTTAGATACAGAGTAAAGCTCCCTCTACACTGTCCCCCATCAAACACTCCCAGGACAGGTACAGCACGGGGTTAGATACAGAGTAAAGCTCCCTCTACACTGTCCCCCATCAAACACTCCCAGGACAGGTACAGCACGGGGTTAGATACAGAGTAAAGCTCCCTCTACACTGTCCCCATCAAACACTCCCAGGACAGGTACAGCACGGGGTTAGATACAGAGTAAAGCTCCCTCTACACTGTCCCCATCAAACACTCCCAGGACAGGTACAGCACGGGGTTAGATACAGAGTAAAGCTCCCTCTCCACTGTCCCCATCAAACACTCCCAGGACAGGTACAGCACGGGGTTAGATACAGAGTAAAGCTCCCTCTACACTCTCCCCCATCAAACACTCCCAGGACAGGTACAGCACGGGGTTAGATACAGAGTAAAGCTCCCTCTACACTGTCCCCATCAAACACTCCCAGGACAGGGACAGCACGGGGTTAGATACAGAGTAAAGCTCCCTCTACACTGTCCCCAACAAACACTCCCAGGACAGGTACAGCACGGGGTTAGATACAGAGTAAAGCTCCCTCTACACTGTCCCCATCAAACACTCCCAGGACAGGTACAGCACGGGGTTAGATACAGAGTAAAGCTCCCTCTACACTGTCCCCATCAAACACTCCCAGGACAGGTACAGCACGGGGTTAGATACAGAGTAAAGCTCCCTCTACACTGTCCCCATTAAACACTCCCAGGACAGGTACAGCACGGGGTTGGATACAGAGTAAAGCTCCCTCTACACTGTCCCCATCAAACACTCCCAGGACAGGTACAGCACGGGGTTCGATACAGAGTAAAGCTCCCTCTGCACTGTCCCCATCAAACACTCCCAGGACAGGGACAGCACGGGGTGAGATACAGAGTAAAGCTCCCTCTACACTGTCCCCATCAAACACTCCCAGGACTGGTACAGCACGGGGTTAGATACAGAGTAAAGCTCCCTCTACACTGTCCCCATCAAACATTCCCAGGACAGGTACATCACGGGGTTAGATACAGAGTAAAGCTCCCTCTACACTGTCCCCATCAAACACTCCCAGGACAGGTACAGCACGGGGTTAGATACAGAGTAAAGCTCCCTCTACACTGTCCCCATCAAACACTCCCAGGACTGGTAGAGCACGGGGTTAGATACAGAGTAAAGCTCCCTCGACACTGTCCCCATCAAACACTCCCAGGACAGGGACAGCACGGGGTTAGATACAGAGTAAAGCTCCCTCCACACTGTCCCCATCAAACACTCCCAGGACAGGTACAGCACGGGGTTAGATACAGAGTAAAGCTCCCTCCACACTGTCCCCATCAAACACTCCCAGGACAGGTACAGCACGGGGTTAGATACAGAGTAAAGCTCCCTCTTGACTGTCCCCATCAAACACTCCCAGGACAGGTACAGCACGGGGTTAGATCCAGAGTAAAGCTCCCTCTACACTGTCCCCATTTAACACTCCCAGGACAGGTACAGCACGGGTTTAGATACGGAGTAAAGCTCCCTCTACACTGTCCCCCATCAAACACTCCCAGGACAGGTACAGCACGGGGTTAGATACAGAGTAAAGCTCCCTCTACACTGTCCCCATCAAACACTCCCAGGACAGGTACAGCACGGGGTTAGATACGGAGTAAAGCTCCCTCTGCACTGTCCCCATCAAACACTCCCAGGACAGGGACAGCACGGGGTGAGATACAGAGTAAAGCTCCCTCTACACTGTCCCCATCAAACACTCCCAGGACAGGCACAGCACGGGGTTAGATACAGAGTAAAGCTCCCTCTACACTGTCCCCATCAAACATTCCGAGGACAGGTACATCACGGGGTTAGATACAGAGTAAAGCTCCCTCTACACAGTCCCCATCAAACACTCCCAGGACAGGTACAGCACGGGGTTAGATACAGAGTAAAGCTCCCTCTACACTGTCCCCTTCAAACACTCCCAGGACAGGTACAGCACGGGGTTAGATACAGAGTAAAGCTCCCTCTACACTGTCCCCATCAAACACTCCCAGGACTGGTACAGCACGGGGTTAGATACAGAGTAAAGCTCCCTCTACACTGTCCCCATCAAACACTCCCAGGACTGGTACAGCACGGGGTTAGATACAGAGTAAAGCTCCCTCGACACTGTCCCCATCAAACACTCCCAGGACAGGGACAGCACGGGGTTCGATACAGAGTAAAGCTCCCTCCACACTGTCCCCATCAAACACTCCCAGGACAGGTACAGCACGGGGTTAGATACAGAGTAAAGCTCCCTCCACACTGTCCCCATCAAACACTCCCAGGACAGGTACAGCACGGGATTAGATACAGAGTAAAGCTCCCTCCACTCTTTCCCCCATCAAACACTCCCAGGACAGGTACAGCACGGGGTTAGATACAGAGTAAAGCTCCCTCTACACTCTCCCCCATCAAACACTCCCAGGACAGGTACAGCACGGGGTTAGATACAGAGTAAAGCTCCCTCGACACTGTCCCCATCAAACACTCCCAGGACAGGTACAGCACGGGGTTAGATACAGAGTAAAGCTCCCTCCACACTGTCCCCCATCAAACACTCCCAGGACAGGGACAGCACGGGGTTAGATACAGAGTAAAACTCCCTCTACACTGTCCCCATCAAACACTCCCAGGACAGGTACAGCACGGGGTTAGATACAGAGTAAAACTCCCTCTACACTGTCCCCATCAAACACTCCCAGGACAGGTACAGCACGGGGTTAGATACAGAGTAACGCTCCCTCTACACTGTCCCCCATCAAACACTCACATGACAGGTACAGCACCGGGTTAGATACAGAGTAAAGCTCCCTCTACACTGTCCCCCATCAAACACTCCCAGGACAGGTACAGCACGGGGTTAGATACAGAGTAAAGCTCCCTCCACACTGTACCCCTCAAACATTCCCAGGACAGGTACAGCACGCTGTTAGATACAGAGTAAAGCTCCCTCTACACTGTCCCCAACAAACACTCCCAGGACAGGGACAGCACGGGGTGAGAAACAGAGTAAAGCTCCCTCAACACTGTCCCCATCAAACACTCCCAGGACAGGTACAGCACGGGGTTAGATACAGAGTAAAGCTCCCTCTACACTGTCCCCATCAAACACTCCCAGGACAGGTACAGCACGGGGTTAGATACAGAGTAAAGCTCCCTCTACACTGTCCCCATCAAACACTCCCAGGACAGGTACAGCACGGGGTTAGATACAGAGTAAAGCTCCCTCTACACTCTCCCCCATCAAACACTCCCAGGACAGGTACAGCACGGGGTTAGATACAGAGTAAAGCTCCCTCTACACTGTCCCCATCAAACACTCCCAGGACAGGTACAGCACGGGGTTAGATACAGAGTAAAGCTCCCTCTACACTGTCCCCAACAAACACTCCCAGGACAGGTACAGCACGGGGTTAGATACAGAGTCAAGCTCCCTCTACACTGTCCCCATCAAACACTCCCAGGACAGGTACAGCACGGGGTTAGATACAGAGTAAAGCTCCCTCTACACTGTCCCCATCAAACTCTCCCAGGACAGGTACAGCACGGGGTTAGATACAGAGTAAAGCTCCCTCTACACTGTCCCCATTAAACACTCCCAGGACAGGTACAGCACGGGGTGAGATACAGAGGAAAGCTCCCTCTACACTGTCCCCCATCAAACACTCCCAGGACAGGTACAGCACGGGGTTAGATACAGAGTAAAGCTCCCTCTACACTGTCCCCCATCAAACACTCCCAGGACAGGTACAGCACGGGGTTAGATACAGAGTAAAGCTCCCTCTGCACTGTCCCCATCAAACACTCCCAGGACAGGGACAGCACGGGGTGAGATACAGAGTAAAGCTCCCTCTACACTGTCCCCATCAAACACTCCCAGGACAGGTACAGCACGGGGTTAGATACAGAGTAAAGCTCCCTCTACACTGTCCCCATCAAACATTCCCAGGACAGGTACATCACGGGGTTAGATACAGAGTAAAGCTCCCTCTACACTGTCCCCATCAAACACTCCCAGGACAGGTACAGCACGGGGTTAGATACAGATTAAAGCTCCCTCTACACTGTCCCCTTCAAACACTCCCAGGACAGGTACAGCACGGGGTTAGATACAGAGTAAAGCTCCCTCTACACTGTCCCCATCAAACACTCCCAGGACTGGTACAGCACGGGGTTAGATACAGAGTAAAGCTCCCTCTACACTGTCCCCATCAAACACTCCCAGGACTGGTACAGCACGGGGTTAGATACAGAGTAAAGCTCCCTCTACACAGTCCCCATCAAACACTCCCAGGACAGGGACAGCACGGCGTTAGATACAGAGTAAAGCTCCCTCCACACTGTCCCCATCAAACACTCCCAGGACAGGTACAGCACGGGGTTAGATACAGAGTAAAGCTCCCTCCACACTGTCCCCATCAAACACTCCCAGGACAGGTACAGCACGGGATTAGATACAGAGTAAAGCTCCCTCCACACTGTCCCCCATCAAACACTCCCAGGACAGGTACATCACGGGGTTAGATACAGAGTAAAGCTCCCTCTACACTGTCACCCATCAAACACTCCCAGGACAGGTACAGCACGGGGTTAGATACAGAGTAAAGCTCCCTCCACACTGTCCCCCATCAAACACTCCCAGGACAGGGAAAGCACGGGGTTAGATACAGAGTAAAGCTCCCTCTGCACTGTCCCCATCAAACACTCCCAGGACAGGTACAGCACGGGGTTAGATACAGAGTAAAGCTCCCTCCACACTGTCCCCCATCAAACACTCCCAGGACAGGGAAAGCACGGGGTTAGATACAGAGTAAAGCTCCCTCTACACTGTCCCCATTAAACACTCCCAGGACAGGTACAGCACGGGGTTAGATACAGAGTAAAGCTCCCTCTACACTGTCCCCCATCAAACACTCCCAGGACAGGTACAGCACGGGGTTAGATACAGAGTAAAGCTCCCTCTACACTGTCCCCATCAAACACTCCCAGGACAGGTACAGCACGGCGTTAGATACAGAGTAAAGCTCCCTCTGCACTGTCCCCATCAAACACTCCCAGGACAGGGACAGCACGGGGTGAGATCCAGAGTAAAACTCCCTCTACACTGTCCCCATCAAACACTCCCAGGACAGGTACAGCACGGGGTTAGATATAGAGTAAAGCTCCCTCTACAGTGTCCCCATCAAACACTCCCAGGACAGGTATATCACGGGGTTAGATACAGAGTAAAGCTCCCTCTACACTGTCCCCATCAAACACTCCCAGGACAGGTACAGCACGGGGTTAGATACAGACTAAAGCTCCCTCTACACTGTCCCCTTCAAACACTCCCAGGACAGGTACAGCACGGGGTTAGATACAGAGTAAAGCTCCCTCTACACTGTCCCCATCAAACACTCCCAGGACAGGTACAGCACGGGGTTAGATACAGAGTAAAGCTCCCTCTACACTGTCCCCATCAAACACTCCCAGGACAGTTACAGCACGGGGTTAGATGCAGAGTAAAGCTCCCTCTACACTGTCCCCATTAAACACTCCCAGGACAGGTACAGCACGGGGTTCGATACAGAGTAAAGCTCCCTCTACACTGTCCCCCATCAAACACTCCCAGGACAGGTACAGCACGGGGTTAGATACAGAGTAAAGCTCCCTCTACACTGTCCCCATCAAACACTCCCAGGACAGGTACAGCACGGGGTTAGATACAGAGTAAAGCTCCCTCTGCACTGTCCCCATCAAACACTCCCAGGACAGGGACAGCACGGGGTGAGATACAGAGTAAAGCTCCCTCTACACTGTCCCCATCAAACACTCCCAGGACAGGTACAGCACGGGGTTAGATACAGAGTAAAGCTCCCTCTACACTGTCCCCATCAAACATTCCCAGGACAGGTACATCACGGGGTTAGATACAGAGTAAAGCTCCCTCTGGACTGTCCCCATCAAACACTCCCAGGACTGGTACAGCACGGGGTTAGATACAGAGTAAAGCTCCCTCTGCACTGTCCCCATCAAACACTCCCAGGACAGGGACAGCACGGGGTTAGATACAGAGTAAAGCTCCCTCTACAGTGTCCCCATCAAACACTCCCAGGACAGGTACATCACGGGGTTAGATACAGAGTAAAGCTCCCTCCACACTGTCCCCCATCAAACACTCCCAGGACAGGTACAGCACGGGGTTAGATACAGAGTAAAGCTCCCTCCACACTGTCCCCCATCAAACACTCCCAGGACAGGGAAAGCACGGGGTTAGATACAGAGTAAAGCTGCCTCTACACTGTCCCCCATCAAACACTCCCAGGACAGGTACAGCACGGGGTTAGATCCAGAGTAAAGCTCCCTCTGCACTGTCCCCATCAAACACTCCCAGGACAGGTACAGCACCGGGTTAGATACAGAGTAAAGCTCCCTCTACACTGTCCCCCATCAAACACTCCCAGGACAGGTACAGCACGGGGTGAGATACAGAGTAAAGCTCCCTCAACACTGTCCCCATCAAACACTCCCAGGACAGGTACAGCACGGGGTTAGATACAGAGTAAAGCTCCCTCTCCACTGTCCCCATCAAACACTCCCGCGACAGGTACAGCACGGGGTTAGATACAGAGTAAAGCTCCTTCTACACTGTCCTCATCAAACACTCGCAGGACGGGTACAGCACGGGGTTAGATACAGAGTAAAGCTCCCTCTACACTGTCCCCCATCAAACACTCCCAGGAAAAGTACAGCACGGGGTTAGACACAGAGTAAAGCTGCATCTACACTGTCCCCATCAAACACTCCCACGACAGGTACAGCACCGGGTTAGATGCAGAGTAACGCTCCCTCTGCACTGTCGCCCATCAAACACTCCCAGGACAGGTACAGCACGGGGTTAGATACAGAGTAAAGCTCCCTCTACACTGTCCCCATTAAACACTCCCAGGACAGGTACAGCACGGGGTTCGATACAGAGTAAAGCTCCC